>NC_143224.1:8181818-8484848 GCF_030267445.1 Bombyx mandarina | reverse complement strand
TTATAAGGCTTAACACAAAAAGTGTTCTTCAGTTATACGTGCCAAGTAAAATTATGCATAGCCTCTCTATTCTCTTTCATACTCAAAAACGAGACGGATACATCTTTGCTATGTAAATATGCGTAATTAAAAGGGATAAACCACGTTTACCTTAAAGTTTTAAAGCTTTCGCCTCCGAATGAAGTTTTAATCCTTATTGAGTTGGTAATGTGTGTGTGGAGCGAATCCTTTCCGAATTTATCTTGTGGCGGGGACAGGATGGCCTACATCCCGGGACTGGCGTGTTTTCATTTCGGATTTGCCCGAAGTTGGCGCCAAATCCGACCAGCTGCGCTATCCCAACAGGATATTTTCTTTTCCTCCTTCGACACGCGATCTTGACGACTAGCTTTTGTGATTTAAAAAGATTTGCAGACGCAAACCGCTTACAGAGTTATAAAGTAGTACAATTTTGTTGGTAAGTCTTTACGTACATCTTTATGAATCAAATAATATATATCATACAGATACAGATTGTTTACAGATACAAAAAAAATAGCTTCGAATTTTATACGACAAAATATTTTGGCTTAATTTAGATTCGAATGTATCATTTTTTTAAATAAAATCAGTTGCATTCCGCTTTAATATTAATTTTTCACTATTGTTGAATCTATTATCCATAGTATCAACCGATCAATAATAAGACTATGTCATCCTGTAATCCTGCAAGACAAACGCGAAACATTATGTTAAATATATACATAACGTTCGTTGATCGAAGAAATATGCTAATTAAATTTCTCAACTAAAGCAAAAAACTTAAGTTATTTAAATAAGTTTTTTATGCTATTGCATAGCTTCTATCACGGGCCTTGAGCGCGGCGACTGAATCAAGAAATTCCGTAACGAAAATAACCTGACACCCCCACTACGCCTACTATGTAGCTCGCGTTCAACACATTCACACGTTGCGCTGGTGTAGTGTTTGTGAATAAGCGCGCGGCATGACGTCGCACTGCATGAGCATCATGAAAAGTCTGCCCATCTCTCTCTCACGCCGTCTATCTTATAGGTGTGACGGGGACAGTTAATGTTTTGCTTTTGTTAATGTTTATAAATATAGCGTGGTTTTATTTTTATTATTGTTTTAATATTAAATTATTATTGTCTAATTGTAATTGCATAAGTTGATAAGAAATGCTTTGCAATAGCCTTACCGCGGCAGTCCCCGAGTGCCACATGTCTTTTTTTTTAATTCTTGTTTGGAAAGACAATCAACCACACCTGATATTGAATGAGAATCAAAATTACTCATAGATATCATAGTACGATTGTCACTACCGACACTGAAGCATTTTGTTATTTGAAACCACCCAAGCTTGCGTGACATCTGATATAAAATAGTCACCATAGTCCATCGACAAGGCCATTCTAGGAACAGAATTGAGCTCAAGACAAAAAAGATGGCAAGGTACTCACTGCACACGAGTGTCTCTAGCTGTTACTGATAGACTTTACGTAGATTTCGTAACGTCTGATCACAGAACACGGATGATAGTACCATCTCGTACTCCTGGCAGCGCTTCCTATGGGCGAAAGCACAAAAGAGAAGTTTTTCCCTCGCCCAGCTATTCTTGATCATCCGTGACACACTATTGATATGGGTACAACAGCAGCGAATGCCTTCTTCCTTCTTTACCTTCTTTACCCATACCAGCCTTTATCATGACCGACAACTAATACTTAGTCATTCTAAATGTGATGCAAGCCACTTCCTATCCATCTTACAAGTACCAACATTACTTATAAAGATTAGTATTAGACTAATAAATGTATATTTTAAGTACCTATTTCGACAATATAAAACATGCAAAGAAAGATAAATAGTTTTGTAAGATAACTCTATGAATATGCACATTTTGACACATATACAATTAACATTACGCAAATAACAGATCTACGGTATTAAAAGCAAAAAAATATTCTCTACAAAAATTTAAAACAGTAATCCATGTAATTCGACATTTAATTGCAATGTAAACAATAAAAATGAAGCACTGATTTGAAAAGAAACATTTACCTTTAGATTAAATAGTTTTCATGTTATTTAATTCTCAGAATCCTCGTAGCATTCAAACAAGTCACACTGAGATAATTCACATAACTACATAATATAAATTTCACCAATCGTGTTTACTTTTAAACACCGGAATCGACAATTTTCGTTTGTAAATAAAACAGCGCGGGGTCGTTCGACGTGTCAGTTGTGTAAAACGCTTCACACGTTTCACGGAGTTAGATAGAGGAAAAGTGTTATTCAGGCTTGTCGTATTGTGTCGCGGTTTTAATGAAAGAAGGTGATAGGAGCGCCTGCATGAGCGAGATGTTGCTACGTCGGCGGCGCGGCAGCGACTGGCCGGGGCGGGGGTGGTCCTCCTCGGCCGAGGACAGACTGCGCGCCGCCCGCCCTGTACCGGGACGCACAAATCCGCACGATACAAAATTAATACTTGTTTTGGCTAAAAGCGATTTCGATTTGTCGACCCTCGAATTGGTAAAGTTAGACGGATCTTGTTAGCGATAAAGGGTTCACTAATAAACACGTTTTCGGATCGACATTCGTGTTATTTAACGGAGTCGTTAAAGTAATGCTGAACTGATTTTACTTCCGTTCTCTTGAAAATTCTGTAAATATGGTTGTTCAATGCCATCGTTAAATGAAATCAAATCGACCTTTCTTTGTTGTTAAGCTGCTGAGAATTTAAATTGGAGTTTGCATTAAAATTAGTGTGTGGATAGTCAGTCACAGAAACACACACGAGCTTTTCGCTCGTATTTATTAAAATTGATTTAGAAATTTTACAGAAGCTTTTTTGAGGAATTGATCATGTATTGTGATAATTACTAGTTTCTGCCTACTGGGAAGTGTGATTCTCCTGTTTTAAATATTTACAAATTTCATGATGAATGTACTGCAAAGTAGTTTGTCAGACTTGTTGGAGCACCTTTATAAGAAAATGGCTGATTTTGAGGCAAAAATCTGTCAATGTTAAAACTTTCACTGCGGAATATCGGCCCGCCGTGGTACTTTCAGCTGGTGCGGACGAAGTAAGCTATGTCCCAATCGCTAGTGCGGACCGATTATTTCAGGAGTTTGTAAGAATTCGACACCTACAACTATATATTATACTATAAATTGTATACAGTATGCTTTCGCAAAGTTATAGCATTTTAATTTCCCTTAGCGCTGTTGGATCGAGAAAGACTTGCCACGCCCTGGTGGAAATATCATTGGGGGCTCACTTCGATCCGCCGCCACACCAGATGAAGGTTTATGATTTTACTTGCCCCAGCCAAGATTCTTCTGAGAATCTTAAATCAGATTACTTAATTTGAATATATCCACAATATAAAAAAAATATATAATTTTTAAGATACTTGTTACTTAGCGTTCGAATCTGCTTATATACTTAGGATATGAATTAAATTATTTGAATGAAAGAAACATGAGATCAATCCATGAAAACCGTTTTAACTTTCTTACTTTGATGTTTTAGATTAGATTTACGATTTACTTAATTTAAATGTGACAAACACCTTTCTACCAACTCCCTGTGCTATTGAACGCAGGAATGCAGACAATTTCAATAGACTAAGAGCTAGCCAGGTCGATATCATAACTTTCAGAAGTCAAATAATGACCATATTATGTCGCTCAATAGTAACCGTAGCATGTCAAGGAAAACGATTCGAAGTCAAGACCAGAGATAAATAGTCACAATTTAGAAAACTGAAGGAACGTGTCTAAAGAGAAACTATGATTTACTTTTAAGTTTTTAATTATCAGCCGTCAATAATAATAGCACTGCGGTCTGTCTGTTATTAGTGGAGATTGGAGCCTACAGACATTCCAAAGCGATTGGCATTAAAATAAAGGCTATTCTAACCGTGAAACGGGAACGAATGATCTCTTTGCATCGAAATAAGGGGAACGCCGGGTCACTAGACCCCTGACCCTCAATATTAATGAAAGGAAAACGATTGGACCAATAACATATCGTTACTATTGAAAATCACGCTTTTACTAGTAATATGGCATTTAAGAAGGAAGTCTGAGGAATTGTTCGAAATGATACCATCATCTCGTTTTTACCATCGCACCGCCCGCCACCGGAGTAGATTTCATCCATACTACCTGGAGCCACTGCGGTCATCCACGCGTTTCCAGAGGTCTTTTTTGCCACGTACCATCCGGCTATGGAATGAACTCCCCTCCACGGTGTTTCTCGAGCGCTTTAACATGTCCTTCTTAAGCGGTAGGCAGCGGCTTGGCTCTGCCCCTGGCATTGCTGAAGTCCATGGGCGACGGTAACCACTCACCATCAGGTGGGCCGTGTGCTCGTCTGCCTTCAAAGAGAATAAAAAAAAAGTATATTTCTTCGTCGAAACACTAACGCGTTTGAATACGAACAGTAGAACAGATGCTGTACAATATAATTGATACTTCAACCTCATTTATCAAGATGGCATGATTCCGATGTTTTTTTTTTTTTTTTTTTATTACCCTTGTAGGCAGACGAGCATACGGCCCACCTGATGGTGAGTGGTTACTGTCGCCCATGGACTTCAGCAATGCCAGGGGCAGAGCCAAGCCGTTGCCTACCGTTTAATACTCTCCACAAGCCTCGTTTGAAGAAGGACATGTCATAGCGCTCGGGATACACCGTGGAGGGGAGCTCATTCCATAGCCGGATGGTACGTGGCAAAAAAGACCTCTGGAAACGCACTGTGGATGACCGCAGTGGCTCCAGGTAGTATGGATGAACTCTACTCCGATGGCGGGCGGTGCGATGGTAAAAACGAGATGCCGGTATCATCTCGAACAATTCCTCAGAGCACTCCCCATGGAACATACGGTACAAAATGCAGAGGGAACCGAAGTCCCTCCGCAGACCCAGAGGCTCCAAACGATCCGTGAGAATGGGATTATCGACAATCCGAACGGCCCTCCTCTGTATGGAGTCAAATGGAAGAAGCTGGTATTTGGGAGCCCCGGCCCAGAGATGGGAGCAGTACTCCACGCGAGGCCGGACTTGTGCTTTATAAAGCAAAAGCCTTTGTCCAGGCGTGAAGTACCGCTTCGCTCTGTTGAGGACTCCCAGCATTTTGGACGCCAACTTGGCTTTGCCTTCCAGATGACTCCGAAACTGGACATCGCTCGAAATGTCGACCCCAAGTATCCCAATACTCTCGGAAGGTTGCAGGGATACTCCTTGGAATTGTGGCGCCATGACAAAGGGGTCCTTCTTCACAGTGAACGCGCAAACTTGTGTCTTTAACGGGTTGAATTGAATCAAGTTCAATTCACCCCATTTGGAGACTCGCCCCAGAGAGTTCTCCACTTCAAACACAAGTTTTGATCGTCTCTCCTGCACCACGCTAGGAGAGAGACTCTGATGGCCGATATATCGCGCATTCCCCGTGCTGTCATCCGCATAGCAATGCATGCCATCAATAGACAGCATGTCATTGATATACAGGATGAAAAGCGTGGGGGAGAGCACCGAACCTTGTGGAACGCCAGCGTTAATGGTCATGGTATCAGAGCAATCGCCGTCTACAACGACCGTGATGCTCCGCCCATCCAAAAAGCTAGCGATCCACTTGCAGAGACCCTCGGGGATTCCGTAAGATGGTAGCTTCAACAGAAGTGCCCTATGCCAGACCCAGAATGTCTATGAGCTCAGGCAACTATCTTTATATCGAGCGATAAAAAAAAATTGCAATTCGCTCATTCAAGAACCAGTGACCTCTAGATTAATACATGCAACCGCAGACACACAAACGCGTTTATTAATAAACTTTGGAACATTCCTCTGGGTAACTCCTGTTAATTTAAGTTAGTTATAAATACAAAGCGCACGTACCCTTGATTTGACAAAGATAAATAGTAACAATTTACTTTGATCCAAGGCTCCTAATTAGTCGAAGTAACACAAGAGAAACAGTCCGCATAACGGTTTTGTTCATTCAAAGTAATCTTCCGGAGTTAGTGAGTTTCAGGTAATAGTTTCACGGAACCCTTCTGTAAATAATACAAGACTTGAGCGAAAAAAAAAAAAAGGTCTTTTATTCCTATTTAAAATAAACAAGTGTTGGTTCAGTAGGCGAACGCTCAAGTTAGGTAAGACATTCACGATTTTATATACTGGGTTCTAGTGATCACTTAACACAGACGATTCTCTAACCTATTTGCAGACTGTCAAGCTCTCTATACCTCGCGTATCTAGTCTAGGCACGGACACCTCATGTGAGGTTCGGCCCCTGCCCGAATTAAATAAAAAAATTGCCGTGCAGGTAAGTGAAAAAAAAAATTACAACATTCTAAACTAGAACTATTGCGTTCGATAAACTCGAGCACACTAAACCAGAAGGAAATAGTCGAGAGACCAATATTAATAAAGTAGTCGGACATTGTAAATGAGCTAAACGGGGATAGAGGCTTTTCATCAAGCGCCCGTTTGACCCGTCCATCCGCCTCTGACTCGCTCGTCCGCCTTTACCGTGCGTCCGACTACCACTATAACCGCGGCCCATATAATGCGGTCACAGCTGGTTCCCGATCTCACTACCCGCATACAATTGGATTTTTAACCGACCAGTCCGCTGTACTGTGAAATTGCCTTTATTGGCTTAATACAAAATGCAATCATATAAATGGCTCATAAGCTACGGATAGTTGTTATACTTTTAATTAGTTTCATTCTCACACTACAGATACAATTTCATAAACGACTGTTAAAGCTCAACTGAATCACTGATACGATTTAATAATAGTAAAATTTAATTAGTAAAATAATTACTAATTATAACAAAATTTCTAATAAATAAATAATTCTTAATTCTAAGAAGTCTAATTAAGTATTACTGAATTCTTTAAAAATTCTAATATATAAAATTACTAATTAAATCTCTCATTACAATGAATTAATTAAATTAAATTTATTTAATTGTAATGAAACTTTTATAACAGATGTAAACCAACAATTTCAAATACACATTAATAGTACAAAGAGTCCGTAACCGAAATATGGACGTACACGAATATGTTTTGCGGCCGCAAATCGACAGTGAACAAACTTTGAGCCACTAAAGATGATCTAAAAACGATCAATTATGCAGGGGTCGAAACTTAATATAATCCTTCCTCTCCGAAGGACTGAAAACAATGTTGTAAGTAGTCCTTTCCGTGTCCATGAGAACGGAAGGCTGAAGCAATCGGTCAGCGTCAATTCAATATGACGCGCCCAATAATGCGGTCATGCCTCTACTATTAAATTTCCAACATTTCCTCACGCACCCTCACACAGAGCCTACCAGTCCGACCTCGTCCAAGTATTTACCAAACTTTTTATAGACGTTTTGTGAGCTACACAACTGTCACTTCTAAGAACAGTAATAATGTTGTGCCATGCCCAAAATTGTTCATTTCATAATATTACATTTATTCAACAAACGTAACTTTATTAATGTGCCATAATGTGAATGTAACGTGCAACATAATCTCATCAAAAACAGTCACCTGATATACCCTGTAGCCTAAAAACCATTTCTTTTATTCTTAAGACCGATCTCACAAGTTGTTGAGTTCATACCAACTAAATAATAAAACACGGTCCATATCGCAGGCCATTTGTATCCAGAAATGATACAATCGGAACAAAATTGCAAGCTATTGTCAATCGCACCAATTCAATTGTGGAGGAACTCTGTAGAATTTCTGTTTCGCATTTTTCATTTAATATATTTCAATGTTTGGAGTCATGAAAAGTTATAAAAACCAAAATATTTATCGAAATAAGTAATGATAGCTCATTGTAGCGCTTAAAAAAGGCATACATCCTGCACAGAACATAAATATCACAGAAATGAGATAAAGTAAATGGTGTATCGAATTTGACTTAATTTGTTTCATAATACTATTATTAGTAAAAAGAAAGACAAAAATCTATTCTATCTATTCCATCTATATAAATAAAAATGAATTGCTGTTCGTTAGTCTCGCTAAAACTCAAGAACGGTTGGACCGATTTGGCTAATTTTTGGTCTTGAATTATTTATGGAAGGTTTAAATAAATATGAAAATGCTCGGAATAAAATAAAAATAACAAATTTTGTTTTACCTTTAATGTGTCCCCCGTCGGACAGATTCCTTTTGTTTGTTTTAAGTTTATTTTATATAAAAGTTTAGGTCTTTTATTTATCGATTAAGGCACTACGAAGTCTGCCGGGTCAGCTAGTATTTTTACAAATAACGGGCATGATTATGTTTTACTAGAATTCACTATAAGGTCTTCTCAGGCGTAATACATTACGTGTGCGCGATTTTATTCCAAATAGGCTTACTGAGACGCTGTTAAAATTTTCATAATAAGGAATTCGATTATTTCGTGTACTATGTAAGGCTTAAATATTCATACCCGCCTCTACTGTTCAGGATATAGTCGCATCACTCGATCAAGAGAAGTGAGAAAGAAAAGATAAAATAAATGCCACTCAATATATTACTTGAGAATTATATGTTAAATGCCAATACATATTGTCGATATAAGGCAGATCTTAAACCAAAGTACGACTTTTTAAAAGGAGACGGTAGGCAGCGGCTTGGCTCTGCCCCTGTCATTGCTGAAGTCCATGGGCGACGGTAACCATTCACCATCAGGCGGGCCGTATGCTCGTGTGCCTAAAAGGGCAATAAAAAAAAATTAAAGAAAAAAACTTCGTGATGATTTTTTAGACTATATTATCCTTTTTTATTTCATAGACGGGTGAACAAGCTCACGGCTCACCTGATGTTAAGTTGCTATATTATTTATTATACGACAAATAAAAAACTTTACAAAATTAGGTGATACAGAATAGGGCAACTTTATCTTGTTTTTTTTTCCAACATGGCTGACCTCAGTAAAACTAATGTGCCGTTTACAAGCTATTACTGATGATTCAATTCCAATTCAACACCGTTGTGGCTTACCAAATATGTTATATCATAACCAAAATGAAATTGTTAAATTGCGGAATATCACTTTTGTGAAGCATTAATCTACAGGGTAAGTGATTTTGATCACGCAACGATCGTTCAGCCCTTGTGTGTCTGATGGCGATTGAATCGCTATTTCCGCCAATCGAGTCGGAATTTTGTACTTCCACGTATCCATAAATATAATTCATTGATCAGTATTTAAAAGCATTAATTTCTTTCTCGACATTTTTAGAGAAACTCTACATTATGTTGTTATTTCTACACGACTCGAATGTTTTACAGTTTTCGTGGTCGTGGACATCTGGGAAGTGACCACGAAAACTGTAAAGTACCAATTGCCATTTGCGTTACAAACATCAAGTATAATGGACAAAATGCATCTAGAACATTTGAAAGCATTTGAATTTTAGCACGTGAATTTTAGCTGTTGAATTTCATAAATTCTCTATGGATTTTTTTAAATATGTTTCTATCCAATAGCTGCTAAAAGCAGAGCTGTGAAATAGTTACTAAATGTCACGTGCAAAGAATAGACAACATTAAACATTGTATCCCAAAAATATATAAACCATCTAGAGGTGAATATGCAATTATTAGTTGAAACTCTCAAACTTAACTCAACGTCATGAGCGGCGGTGAGGGCACAATTGGAGGTACATTAGCATAACGAGGACTCTCCCTACTCTAATGAATGGCCTTGCAATTGAAACAATAGTGGATTAGCGCCAACTTCGTTATCCGTTTATGTAAATAGATACCGCAGCAACCGATTTGCTTAAGGTTAAGAACAATCCTCAAAGGCAGTCTGCTGCAGACTGTTTCGGTGAAACTGGACACTTAATAATGGTTGTGTGACTAATATTTCAATACAATTAAATTAATTCTACAAAAATAATCGATTAGACTTACATGTTTGTAATATATCAAAGGTGTGTTAGTTGGCATTTGTCGCAATGTCCTATTTTGTGTGTGGCTACATCTCAATGCAATCTAATAGAGGAACCAGAACAACCGCTTGCTTTTAAAAACGATAAATTAAATTTACGGTCAGCAAGCATCTCCGGCGTAACTAATTTACAAGCTCGAAACCTCTGCTATAAATCCAGCGGCCGTGAGCTTTAAAACGGTGTCATTAAAACATAGGAGCGTCTTTCTCGTTTGTTTATGTTAATCAAGTGGGTAAGTTGGTGCGCTTTGATTTTGCCTTCGTTGACCGGACTTGGTACCGCCCACGGCTCACTTTGGAGCATTAACGATGCGACCTTTCAAGAAATTTAACATAACCTTAGTTTTAAGCATCGTCAACTTTAACAATCAAAACAGGGTTATAAATTGTTAGGTAGGCTCGTGTATTTCGGCGCGCATTGTGCGGTACCGTGGGTTTCGTGGAGTCGGAGTGGTGGATCTCGATGGGTTTAGTCGGTAGTCGGTTTTGCGGGGTAGCTCTTGCGTGGCTGATGCCGTGCAGCGTCTCGCGCGCCTTTCGCAAGACGTAATCTCCCGGCAGGAATTGGAAGAAGAGAAGGACCCCGGTCTTCCTCTTCTCCCTCTTCTTTTCTGGAGGCGCCGGAGTCCGACATAACCCGGTCTTATACCCCCCTCGACCGGGTATCCGTAATTGGATTCCCAAGCGTGAAAAAAAAAAGGTAGGCTCGTGTATATTATATTCGTCGAAGCCTTAATTGCCTAAAGTCATCAATTGAGTTCAGTATCGTAAATTCAGATACAACACTTAAATGCGGTTCAAAACAAATAATTGGTTCCACGATAAACGTAAATGAATTTTTATTCAGAAACAATATGCACTAACAATCAACAATGCTTATGATTTTTGGAACTGTCTCGGTTAAAGACTTGAATTACTTCCAAGTCTTAAATGGATTTCGTTCGTGTAAAAAAGTACACTCTACTGAATACATTTTTGACATCTGGACGTTCGATAACGCCTGGCGTATTTTATTAACAACAGTTTTCAGTTTACGTTATATTGTTAACACGAGAATTTATGACAGCCAGCGCACTTGACAATTTTGTATATATAGTAGAGGACCTGCAATAGTCGAAATTTGACTATAATTCATTATAATCGTAAGTTTGTACACTATTATGATTGTATTTTATACTTCTATAATCACAAATTTCGCCAAGGCTACACTATAAAAAAATATTAATAAAGACAAACAATATTTAATCTATTCTCAATTTGACCACAGACGTCAAGAACAAAAGTTTGACAGTAAATAGTATGCATGCGTGTGTGCGTCAAATACATGGTATGTAGTGTGTGTAATGTTTTCTTTATTGATTTAATGTATCTTTTATGCATTATGTAAAAAAATTATTAGCATTGTGCACTTCTTCTCTATATTCTGTATAAGTGTGGAAAATTTCATACTCCTCCGTCCGCGCAATTTTCGTAAAAAGGGATACAAAGTTTTTGCTTCACGTATTAATATATAGATTAACTTTGGAATACACACATAACAAAGTATTTCGGATTCTGTCATTAACCATGTATCGTAAATCAATATCGGTAAAACCGATAAGCGATACACGAATGTAAAGTTTTCCAATATGGACCTCCACGAGTATTGGCCGGCAGGTCAATCCCCAGTTGGTGCGCAACGAACGTTATTCGTAATATAATATACATCTTATCAAAGGGAAGGATCGCCCGCTGTGCTCGTGGGCGTAAATCTTGCCTTTACGGCCTCACCTGTCGATGGAATAATTTACTGCCGGCTTAAAACTCCCTCCCAAAAGGAAATCCCAAACACTTCTCAAGAAATAACCGAATAAGAAATTCTCGAGTGTGCGCACGACACGACAGTTCTCTCGCCTTGACAGGGCCGGTTCATGCTCAAACCTTTTCTATCAGAATAAATAGAATCTCGAACGCTCCCTTATAGACGTGGATTTCGGGGTGATTCATTGAATTTTATGAAAATTAGAAAATTTATCGAACAACTACAAATATTTCACTTCCGTAATTGTAGACAATTGTTCGGTAATTACTGAACTATAATTATTTGACCATATTCAGCCGAGCGTATTCAGTATTCAAATTTGAATATTTTAATCGTTTGATTTCCTTTCAAACAAATTATTACAAATTAATGAATTACTCATTACAATTCCTTGATTTAATACAAGTGACTAACTACGAATAAACTACGATTTAAAATTATTATGTCAAGACTGTTTCTTACTGGTGGTAGGACCTCTTGTGAGTCCGCACGGGTAGGTACCACCACCCTGCCTATTTCTGCCGTGAAGCAGTAATGCGTTTCGGTTTGAAGGGTGGGGCAGCCATTGTAACTATACTGAGACCTTAGAACTTATATCTCAAGGTGTATGGCGCATTTACGTTGTAGATGTCTATGGGCTCCAGTAATCACTTAACACCAGGTGGGATGTGAGATCGTCCACACATATAAACAATAAAAAAAAAATTTTAAAAAAATTAGAAAAAAAATTCATGAACAACTTACTGTGAAGTAGTTTAAAAGCATTCGAATCATACAATCAATAACTTGATTAAGTAGAATTCAATAGAGTGCTTCTAACAAGAAAATCGCAATAAACATTTGCAAAAGCAAATCTACTACATTGTATTTGATATCAAATTATGCGGCACATAACTATCGTATTGTATTCTAGAGCTATTTACTGTATGTAGGTTTGAATCGGTTGGCGTTCCGATATCGATGGATATAAGCAATTTGCAAGTAAAATGTGGATGTCGGATGCACAGGGTGTCGTCGCCCGTCGCTCTTTTTTTATTATTTTCATAGAATTTCATACGTATATTCTGCAGCGCTTTGTGTATAGCATTGTGAACAACAGAAAAAAGAATGTCATAAACTGTTTTTTTTTTAATTGCTATATATAATCAAACGAGGTTACGATCTGATATTAACTTGTGCTAACTACAGATCATAGACATCACAACTTGAATGCTTTCACCCACCTTAATAAGACATGTGGTCGAAATTTCAGTTGTATTGTATAATACCACTTTCTTCAAACCTGACCGCTCTATTTTGGGGGATGGAAAGATAGCTTGTTGCGTTCCGAAGAAGATCTAACAGCTCAAGGTCATCGGCTTTGCGACTGCATCTACTATCGCTTTTAAATCGCGACCCGCTGAAATAATACAGCGAAAAAATTAGAGGACTGATACTATGATCTAAGTCGTACTCATCAAAGAGATGAGAACGCTTACAAGCTTTCCTGATCTAGGTCATAATCATCAACGAGATGAGAACGCTCACAATCCTCCCCATACCTGCTCCTAGTGTAAAGAGGGCAGGCGCCTAATAATTGTGTTAGTGTATCGCGTGGATCCGTAACGACTTGTCTAGGACATCGACGACGACTGACTCTTGGATGAGCTAGATCTGTGTTTCGGCCATAAGTTTGGATTGGGGTACATGTGGTACCTACAATTTATTCATTTTGCGTATTTGATTTCAGATTACACGATTTTCTAATGGTGTTCATGCGGAGTGGAGTACGTGCATAAAATAATTATGTATATATAAAGCGTATATAAGCATGTATGTAATAGCACTTGGCGGTAGTCTGTACCATGCGGTCCGTGTCACCCATGATCGAACCGTGTTGAGTAACGTCACATGTGGTTGCGCTCCTCAGCAGTGAGGGAACGATATAGAAGAAGATATAGAGAAGTAAAATACAAACGAAAAGGAAATCACTTCACATGAAATTCAATGAAACTTGTAAAACACCAGGGAATGATATCAATAACACGGTCTTGGCGGGAGCACAGCAAAGATAATTCAATGGAAGGCGTTAGTTACGGTCAATGTAAGGACTGGGAACGCTCAGTAGATTATCTTGGCTCCGATACCACGAGGCACCGGCACTATTCCAACTGGCACACTCCGCGCTTACCGAACAATCCATTAGTACTCCAGATTTTCGTACGGATTTATGTTGTTTATGATTTTTGTTTGTTTGTCGTGTTTCATCAGCATACTAGTAAAATCGGTAAGTCTCCACTGTACCTAACTGAAGGGACATAAAATATAAATTCCAACCACTCCGAATAAATGATGGTAATATAACAGAAAATCTTCCCTGAAGTGCGAACAATAATTATTCCATTTCAAGTTCATGGTGCAAAACGCGCGAACGCATTCATGACCGAAAATCAAGCAGGCCAGATTTTTTTTTTCCATGAAGTTCATTAGCGAATTTTCCATATACTTCAGCGCTATGTTTTACCCGCAACCGATTCATACCACAAGCTTCATACCTACCTCCTTGACTAACTTTTTCCTATATAAGATACTAGCGTCCCGCTCCGGCTCCGCTCGGGTCTTTAACAAAAATTTCAACGATATTTGACGTTGTTTTATTTTTTTTTAAATAAAAGAACACTTATTGCAGCATAACTATAATAGTTAAACATATGCTGTCGATACACTTTTTGTAAGGTACATTATTTTATTCTATCATCAATAGTTTTCGCAGGGCACGCGATGTAAATAATATTTTAGGTATTTTTTTATACCTTGGGTTACATTATTGGGGTTTTAGTAAGGATCCCTAATTAATTTCAAAAAATGACAGCCTATGTTACTCGGGAATAGTGTAGCTTCCAAACAATGAAATAATTTTTCAAATCGGTTCAGTAGTTTCGGAGCCTATTCAATACAAACAAACAAACAAATCTTTCCTCTTTATAATATTAAGTATAGATCAAACAGCCAGTCCTAACTATATTTTTTAATCATTTTTTGGGTAGATGGACATGAGCTCGTGCCGCCTGTAATTAAATAGCTAAGAACCCGTAATCATCACAATATGAATACCGCCTACCTTGGTATCATTTATTGACGGTCCCACCCTTCAAATTGGAATACAGGACCGTTTCGCGTCAGAAAGGGGTATGACGGTGGAACCCACTCAGACTTGCAATACGGCCGTACTGGTAGTAGATCATCTTTACTGATAGTAAGACGTCTTTGGTGTCCGTACGGGTAGGTACCTTGCCTATTTCTGCTATAAAGCAGTAACGTTTTTCGGTTTGAAAGATGAGGCAGCCGTTGTACTGTAATAATTGAGACTTTAGAACTCATGTCTCAAGGTGGATGGCGGCATTTACGTTGTAGATGTCGATGTGCTCCGGTGTGGTTACCGGATAAAACCGGTATAAAACCAAATGAGCCATGAGCTCGTCCACCCATCTAAGCGACAAAAAAGCGCCCTATCTCCAGTAAACGTGGATTGACCTTGGGCGTGGTCTTGGGAGTGGGCTAACTTTCAATGAATCTGCTACATTGTGAGTATTCCATTTTGACCGCGCACTCACTAGAGGGCGCTACATGGGATAGAGACACGCCTTTGGATGCTAGTTATAACTCTCATTCGCCCAGAATAAACGGTTTAGCTAGTTTATTTTTAATGCCACTCCAACACTGAATGAGTAGTAGGAGTAGTAATAAAATTCTTCGACTAAGCGATAGAAAATGGCACGCCCAACGCATTGTAATGTGATATAATTTTCTATTTTCCAATTCCGTTTGTCGCCGATAGATGGCGCTTGACGCAAAAGCTGAATCGCGCTATCGTTGTGTTACCCACGAAATTATATTACATATTTTGATAGCACATAAATCGGTGTTTAGACTTCTTACTTTAAACACTACACAAGCGCAACGTGTGGATGTATTGAACGCGAGCTACATAGTAGGCTTAGTGAGGGGTGGAAGGTTTTTTTCGTAACGGAATTTCATGATTCCGCTCTAAAACCGCGCTCAAGGCCCGAGATAAAATCTATGCTATAGCTTAATAACTTAATTTTCATCATGGATGTAATAAATAATTTAATCGAATTAGATACTAATAGCCCCTAGGAGTGGGTAATATCGGTTTTGCCGCGTATCGAATCGTATCTATATATCGAGGATCAATATCGGATATTGAATCTATATATTGATGGATGCTAGTAGATTTTATCGATTCATGATATTTGAGATTTGAAACGATACGCTGATATTGCTGCGATATATAGATATTGAATCTAGATACGATTTATATCGCCCACTCCTAATAGCCCCAAAATGTCAACTCATTATAGTGACATCACTCGATGCCAAAACATCGGACATGTTATGCCACAAATCGGACAAAGTATCTACCACAGTCTCCGGTTACACAGTCCATCAATTAGCCAGAATTCCTCACGAACATGTACTCTAAAAACTTTGTCCAAGAAAACGTCCAAAATAATAACAATTCGTCTTTATTATCAGGGAAAGTTACAAAACCTTCTTGTCCTTGGCGTTTCTCCTCAAGTATCTTTTGTTTCTTAGTAACATTAATCATAGGACAGGTTTTTCTGTTTCCACAGCTTGTAATGGGAAAAACATTTTTTTGATAACTTGATTCAACGTTAAGTAGAACATAACTTATCTTTTAAAGAACATCACATCAGATTCATGTAATATCTTTATTAGTCCCTAAGGTTACGGTTGATAAGACACACGGTGTATTCGGAAAAAGCAATTCGATTATACCAAATCCAACTAATAAATATTAGCCACTTGTTTCGCGCACGAGCTAAATACATTTTTTCAATAATTTAATACATTTTAATATTTACTACGTATATAATAACACAATATCGATGTAGAAGCTATGTATTGTAAGTCCATAAGATACCATCATTCTCACTGTGTCATGTTTAAAGGACCCGAGGCTTCAAATTCATTTCTAAGTAGACGGCGGCAATCACGATGCGATGTCTATGGAGTAAGCTTATCAATAGATTGGCTTTGAACTTGTCTGCCTATCTTTACTAACAACGCTTTATCAACTACGGCCCGGATATTTTGTAAATGCCCGGCGCATTTACGTTGTAGATGTCTATGGGCTCCAATGACCACTTAACATCAGGTAGGCTGTGAGCTCGTCCACCCATCCAAGCAATAAAAAAAAACCACTATGAAGTAGGTAGGTGCATTTTAGAGTTTTAGTCAGTTCGACTCTGACATGCTCCGCCCTCTATCCCCAGTGGAGGGCGGAAGTCCGGCGATTTCCTCCTGACCAAAAAAAAAAAAAAAAAATTTAAGAAGACCTACGTCTTGTTTATTATTATTCTTTAAACAAAGAAAAAAAATAAAAAAATAAAATAAACATTTTATTTTTTTTCTATACGTACCTATGTATTTGTAAATTAGTTTGGACTTAAATCTGTATCTGAATAAATGGATTATTAGTATCTGATAAATAAATTATTTATTTATTATTTTAGTTCGGAGTCCTTGTTCTCAAACCGGAACGCATGACTAATTTTTGGCCAAAGTAGTCATGCTGAAACTAATCTGTGCACGTATAAAAAAGGTCCTGACACCAGTAATTAGAACACTAGAAGCGACACACACGATGACACTAGAAGTCGTCGTGGCCTAAAGGATAAGACGTCCGGTGCATTCGTATGTAGCGATGCACCGGTGTTCGAATCCCGCAGGCGGGTACCAATTTTTCTAGTGAAATACGTACTTAACAAATGTTCACGATCGACTTCCACGGTGAAGGAATAACATCATGTAATGAAAATCAAACCCGCAAAATTATAATTTGCGTAATTACTGGTTGTAAGACCTTAGAACTTATATCTCAAGGTGGGTGGCGCATTGTCGTTGTAGATGTCTATATACTCCAGTAATCACTTAACACCAGGGGGGCTGTGAGCTCGTCCACCCATGTAGGAAAAAAAATAGATAAATATTAAATAAATATAAATATTAAATACTAGTGTTCAAAATATTTTTTTATTTAATTTTTTAGATAGCTAGCAACATTCATTCGCTAGGACCTATACACTAACTCGAAGAAGTGAGTAAGCGACTGATATGAAAGAAAAAAAAACTGAAAAATATTCAATTAAAAAACCGACTCTTCTGCTTAGCGTCCTTTGGGACTGGTAAATCTGATGAATCAGTACTTCAACATAATTTGAGAATACAAAAAACGTGCTCTAAGCAAAATTAATAGAAGCGAAATTTTTTACATTTATTTCCGGAACTTATTCAGCGCGTTCGGAGAAAAATCATGTCACCTTTTAGACAACGTAATTATTTTTCACATCCGCTTATGTCACATGGTCGGCATTTTTGTCGACTAATTAACATTCACGGTTGAACCGGGCAAAGCTTATCGCAAAATTCGGTTGCACGAGGGAATTTTCGTGTCGAATTAATTTTACCAAACGAATTTAGATTACATTAATAATTCCGTGTATTGTGTGACATTTTAGTATCGTTTTGCACAAATATAATACGAGTAATAGTGGTTTTAATAATTAACATTCGTAATATCCTCTATGAATAATGTTTAAATTTCCGATTTACATAGATACATAAGTAAATAAATAATGAGAGATACTTTCTCAACTACCCTGTTTAATTGTTGTTATTTAGTAGGATTGGTGATAGGACGTTTGATTCTGTCAAAAAGCCAAAACTTTGGGAAATTCTCTTGGCCTTGATACCCCCAAACACTTGGTCTATCTGCTGAGGCGACTCTATGAGGAAGGAACAGCTTCAGTTAGAATAGATGGCATACTATCGCGTCACTTCCACCCTAGAACAGAAGTTCGCCAAGGGTGTAACATATCACCGCTCCTGTTCAATATAGAATTATATACGGAGCTCATAATGAAAGCCACTCTCGATAGCTGGTCGGATGGAATAGCTGTCGGAAGTCGGAAGATTTCAAATCTTCGTTATGCTGACGACACCCCTTTTTTTTTTTATTGCTTAGATGGGTGGACGAGCTCACAGCCCACCTGGTGTTAAGTGGTTACTGGAGCCCATGGACATCTACAACGTAAATGCTCCATCCACCTTGAGATATAAGGTCTAAGATCTCAGTATAATTACAACGGCTGCCCCACGCTTCAAAGCGAAACGCATTACTGCTTCACGGCAGAAATAGGCAGGGCGGTGGTACCTACCTGCGTGGACTAACAAGAGGTCCTACCACCACTAAAAATACTGTACATTTCTTTGGATAATAATATATTTATTAAAATGAAAGGTACTATATGTTTTAAATGAAATGCAATTTGAAGATTATGAACGAACTAGAGTGAGATCAATTAAATTCTTGATGACGACGATATAACCGTTTCTTCACCCTGCAAAAGATGAGGCTCGAATGACTTCAAAGACAATTAATTTTAAATAGAATTCTGCAACGCCTGGCGAAATCTAAGAATGCCGAACACAAAATGACATCAATTAAAATAAATCAACTAATATAAATAAATGGAAATAAGGAGGGAGAATCTGCGGAAGACATCTGGCGCACTTTAATTTGTTCGGTACCATTGTTATACGGAATTAATATTCCAATTTATTCCATTTGTGTATCGAGAGCCGTAGAGGCATAGATCAATATTTGGTGGCATCTCTTTCGGTTCGGGACGTCTTGAGCCGACCCGGCTGGTTACTGGATAATTGGAATGTTACGCCCCAGTAATTAAGATGAGTTATTGCGACACCGTTTATTTACGCATACAATACAGGTGATAAATCGTAGCTTTCCTGAATGTTACGCGTTTCGGTAATTGTACAATCATCAGTCGACATAAAATAATAAATCATTTAATAACACTAGTGGTCCCCCGGTAGTCCCAGTAATTAATTGTAAGTTTGTACACTATTATGATTCTATTGTCAAAGATGTCAATATTGATATATTGTGATATTGTCAATGTCTATAATCACAGATTTCTCCAAGACTGTACTTTAGACAAATATTAACATAGACAAACAATATTCAATCTATTCTCAATTTGACCACAGACTATAAGTAATAAGAAAAGTTTGACAATAAACAAATATTATGCATGCGTGTGTGTGTGTCAAAAACATGGTAGTGTGTGTAATGTTTTTTCTAATTGATTTAATGTATTTCTTATGTAATTTAAAAAAATATTACCCTTCTGCACTCCTTCTCTCTATTTTATATAAGTGTGGGAAATTTCAGACTCCTCCATCCGCGCAACTTTCGTAAAAAGCGGTACTAAGTTTTTCCTTCACGCATTAATATAAAGATATTAAAATATGTCAATTTTATGTACCGCTTGCAAAAGAGAGAGAGAGAGAGTTAAGTTATTAAAAATGTTTCCATCGCGATCTGACGTCGGCTTTTCGCAAAACTGAAATGATCGGAACGAAAATAAACGCACCGAAAATGACTTTGGCACAAAACATAAAAAAAAAACACATCGACAGTGAAAGCATGTTCGTAATTTGAACACGTAGGCTGCGAGAGCGAACTCCTTATCGCGTTACATACAATTCTAAAATATAAACAACATAAGCACTCACGTAATACAATTTTTAACAAGAACAAATTGTTAACGCGATTCTTGGTTCGCGTGCTGTCTGCTATTTACACGAACTTTATCAACATAAAATAAAAAAAACGGACTTAAATTATAATTCTAATAAGGCTATGCTTTAATATAACTTGGCACGAAATCAAATTGTTGGCACGTTAAGCTTATCAAATGACATTGTGTGTGGTGTCAACAAGTACAACTTTTGTTTAATATGTAACAACAGCATGCAGAAAAATTTGCAGAAAAATATTAAACTGGGTTAGCTATTAATCTATATATATATAAAAATGAATTGCTGTTCGTTAGTCTGGCTAAAACTAAAAAACGGCTGGACCGATATGGCTAATTTTGGTCTTGAATTATTTGTGGAAGTCCAGAGAAGGTTTCAAAGGTAGATAAATATGAAAATGCTCGGAATTGAATAAAAATAACAATTTGGTTTGTTAGTAAAGTAAAGCATGAAAGAGGAGTGCATGCGGCAGAGATGCGAATGTTGAGATGGATGTGTGGAGTGACAAGAATGGACAAGATAAAGAATGAGTATATCAGAGGAAGTGTGAAAGTGGCCCCGGTAAGCAACAAATTAAGGAGCGGACGGTTAGCGTGGTAAGGGCATGTGATGCGTAGAGAGAAGATGCATGTAACTAGGAGATGTATGGAAATGGTATTTCAAGGTAGAGGGGGAAGAGGTCGACCGAAGAAGACATGTATGGAGTGTGTGAATGACGATATGAGAGAGAGATGAGTGAGTGTTGAGATGATGGCTGATAGAAGAGAATGGATTTTTTTGAAGAAAAAAATTAGCTGTGCCACCTAGTGGAATAAGGTGGAGAAAAAAAAAAGAAAAGAACAATTTTGTTTTTCCTTTGATGTGTCGGACGGATCCCTTTTTTTTATTTAAGTTTATTTTATACAAAAGTTTAGGTCTTTTATTTATCGATTGAGGCACTACGAAGTCTGCCGGGTCAGCTAGTACAAAAAAAAAACACTTGGTCCATCTTTAATTATTATTTAAGATATCGCAATAAAAAAAATATTTTTTTATATCTCAATTATAGTCAATTACAGGAAAAAAATGGTCTTATCGGTCGCTGAGTTTATTGTGAATGGCACCTACCATCTTCCCTTTTTCTGTCGCGAAGAAGTCATGGATTCCGGTTGGAGGCGACATTAATGTTGCGCTCTCTATAGACTCAAGTAACAACTTAAAACTTGTTTATTTTCAACAATCCGAAAAAATACACCCACAAAAATGCACATAGTTCGCACGCGTTATGTCCTCGTCGATTCAAAGTACAATTGTCTTTCATTTTTTGTTTTTTTTTTACACCTAATTATTTTTATGACTTCGTGGATCTCATAATTAAATTAGTAATCATAGTAAATATAAAGTAAATATAATAATTATTTTGCTTAATTTAATTCAGATGTAACGTGACTCGGTTTAAATTATCTTCCTTATATGCTTCATTAAATTTATTCGTTTATTTACTCATATAGCATCAAGGCATTTAGAAGCCGTAAAACGAAGGAATAACATATAGCTGGAACTGGGAAGTACGTATCATCTATTTGAAGGCGACCATATTCTTTAAAGGAAATTGCGAAATTAATGCAAAGGGTTTCGATTTTTCGGCTTTTTTTTATTCATGATCAGTGAACTAACTCACGCTCCTCCAGGTTTATATGGTTACCAGAGCCCATCACAACATGATAGCCGCCACCTAACTTGAGACATGAGGTCGAAGCCTCAGCTGTATTGTAAAACGGCTCTCTCACCTTAAATTTCGGATAACACTATTGCTTCGCGCTAAAAATGAGACGGATGGCAGTGCCCTCCCGCGCGGCTTTAGAAATAAAGTAAATTTAATATTTTAAACGCTCCAAAATTGAAGGTAAGTGTATAAATTAAGTTAGCTTGATACTCTACCGTTTTGGTGTGTAATATCTTGGAAGTGTAAATTAAGGTTCTTATGTTTCTTATGGTTCTTCTAAGAACCTAGGTCCATGTAATCTTAACGAAAATGCAGCTAAATTACGAAGAGATCGTTCTCCTAATTTATCAAAATTCAAAATATATTTTTAACGAATACTTATTTTACTTGCTCGCGACAGCCATAATTCTTAATTCAATTCATTTAAATAATTTAAATGAAGAAAAAAAAATGTCTCAAAAGATATAAATTGAGCTCTTAAAGCAGCGACTACACTGAATAGATAGGCAATTAGGCGGCATTAATCTTAAGGATCTCAGTGGTAGGAAAAAGTAATTATAAGAAATGACGATGACGTCTTGCGGACAACTCGAGAAATATGAGTTTCGATTACGTGCCGGGATGGCGATAGCCATTTACCGTACATAGCCATTTAAATCAAGAAATATAATTTCCACTTACAATATGATATGTAAAATGAACTACAGATCTCTCATTGGTTAATGATCGGCACACAAATTCTTCTACTTGAATTATTAATTAGCTGAGGTTTTTTAGTTTACAATTAGAAATACAAAAAAAAACAAAGATAAATGTATTTTTTTTTTAAATATAATACAATAAACGCCTTCGTAACAATTCCCAACCATTGCTCTGTATTCATAGTACCCGTATACTTTTATCATCATACGATAGTCACGTACAAAACGATCCACAATATAGAATTTGCATAAAAACCTTACGTGTTTTCATATGTTTATACTCAACAACGTACTAGATAAAAAATCTAGCAGTATTCATAATATGTATTATCTATATATTAATACGTGAAGCAAAAACTTTGCATCCCTTTTTACGAAAATTGCGCCGACGGAGGAGTATGAAATTTTCTACACTTATAGAGAATATAGAGAAGAAGTGCACAATGCTAATATTTTTTTAAAATAATGCGTAAAATATACATTAAATCAATAAAGAAAACATTACACACATACATACCATGTATTTGACGCACACACGCATACATACTATTTATTGTCAATCTTTTGTTCTTGACGTCTGTTGTCAAATTGAGAATAGATTAAATATTGTTTGTCTTTATTAATATTTCTTTATAGTGTGCCTTGGCGAAATTTGTGATTATAGAAGTATAAAATACAACCATAATAGTGTACAAACTTACAATTCCAATTAATTATAGTCGAATTTCGACTACCGCGGGACCTCTAGTTTATATAACAACATCTAACACAATTATATACAAAGACAACTTTCTATAGGGACATGTAATGATAAACTGTAAGAGAGGGCGGCCCGCGTCCGGCAACGTTAAAAGAAATCATAATTAATTGTTCCATCCCGCTTGCCGTCTTAATAGAGAGCTTTCCACCGCGTACCATGTTTTCTCAGAAACGTAATAAATTAATCTCAATTCTCTGTTACTCTTGGAAAACAAAACAATTCTATTCACACTTTGCGACAGATCTCTGACGTTTTTTTCTCTTAGCCGAATGCGATATACTTTTGTCATTAAATACTTTTTATTATTTACTACTTAAGATCGGAGAGTTATCCAAATTCTAACTGGTTTTGGACAGCTGTTGGTCCCCACAGCCACCATAGATTCCGCTGAGTACGTTAATAAATAACATTACAAAGAGTACATCACTTATATTTACTAAATGCTGTAGTTTTCTGTAACTGCCAACTCATAGAGCTTTAATATCTTAGATTTATATATTTAACTAGCTGACCCGGCAGACTTCGTAGTGCCTCAATCGATAAATAAAAGACCTAAACTTTTGTATAAAATAAACTTAAAACAAACAAAAGGAATCCGTCCGACGGGGGACACATCAAAGGGAAAACAAAATTGTTATTTTTATTTAATTCCGAGAATTTTCATATTTATCTACCTTTTAAACCTTCCCTGGACTTCCACAAATAATTAAATACCAAAATTAGCCAAATCGGTCCAGCCGTTCTCGAGTTTTAGCGAGACTAACGAACAGCAATTCATTTTTATATATAGGTATAGATGAGCTTTGAAATGATCAATTTAATTTCCAACGAAGATCCGATATAACTAAACATTGAAGTTTGAATTACTTTGTAACAACTTCTATGCTCGACACTGGCATGGTTTTACTCGGAGAAGTAACAAAGAAATCGAGGTAATTAAGTTAGAAATAGGTAGGATACTTCGGATAACATAACAGACAATTCTTGATACTTTTTTCCTAAATTTAAGTGTTAAAATAGGTAATAATGTACTAACTACTAAGGGTGTATGTTAAAAAAAATTACTAACAGATAACACCAGGAGGTGGGCTTATTTGGATAAAAAGGATCATGGAGATTACATTATATTCCAATTCTTGGAACTTAGGTTTTGGCTAAAAAGAAAATTAAAGCGAAATTAAGCAATGTTTTTTTTTTATTGCTTAGTTGGGTGGACGAGCTCACAGCCCACCTGGTGTTAAGTGGTTACTGGAGCCCATAGACATCCTCAACGTAAATGCGCGCCACCCACCTTGAGATGCAAGTTCTAAGGTCTCAAGTATAGTTGCAACGGCTGCCCCACCCTTCAAACCGAAACGCATTACTGCTTCACGGCAGAAATAGGCAGGGTGGTGGGTATCCACCCGCGCGGACTCACAAAAGGTCCTTCCACCAGTAAGTATTAATCTAAAATTAACAGATTGCAATACAATTGCAATACAGAGGCAGAGGTTCTCGTGGGGTCCTCGTGGTCCAGTATGGAATACGAATCGAACCTCTAAGTAACCAACCCAACAGGACAAGGCTGATGAGTTTACTGGATTTCTATATCCATATACTGGTATTGTTGTGTGAAATGTATCTTAACATGCGGGTACTCCTGTGCAGGCATGGAGCACCCGTGTTGTAGGCAAAGTTAGTACGCTGAAAATATTTGATATTGGTTTTTTTTTTCTAGATATCTCCGCTCTCGAAGAAAGAATCCCTTGGACTCGTCACATCTATCACCAGTCTGAAAACAAAACAACTATTAATTGATTCTAAAACAAATTACACTGAAACCATATTATTCCGGACGGCCACCGCTCAGGTTTCGGCCACCACGTGTGATTTTTAGACTTCTTACTCGTTGAAACGTGGTGGCTCGAGTATTGCCGCAGTGGCTGTCGCGGAACGGGTGCTGGGATTGGTTCGAGGAAAATAACGAAGGCTTCAAGTATGGCGTTCACACGGTCCTCGTGGCTTGACCGGCGCAGGGCGTAGGAGCGAGTCTTTTCTTGTTCGGTTGGCGCTCTCCTCTTCTTCCGGAGAGGTCTTGACTCGTCGGCTCGCTGTCTCGAACTGAATTTGCGGCGAGGTAGGCCCCTTATTTATGGTCGCCCACACGCACTCGGCCAGCGCTATTATGAGTCCGAGCACGGTGGGCGTCTATTGTTCTCTCGGCCGCCTCGCTCGCCTATTGTTTTGCCTAGTCGCTCTATTAGTTGCCCGTATTGTGACTCGCTCCTGCGTTCCCACGCCAAATCAAAGACCACGAGGGCCAATCTTTATTTTCAAACAAATATTTACAAATTTACTTATATCTATTTTCCTATTTTTAACTATCTCTATTCACATTTATTATTTCACAACATATCCGTTTATTTGGATGTCTATTTATTTTCGCTGTTCTTGGCGAACATATCTCTATTTAACTATTTACGGACATTTCCCTATTATAACTATTTATTCTTCAACTTATTTTAACATACTATTCATTTATTTGTTACGGACATTTTTCTATTATTTTACAGCCAACCTATAACTATATTTTCTATCTACTTTTAAAACTATCTATGTCCGTCGTGAACAATATCTATTTAACTGCATTTATTTATGTCCGTCGCGAACATCCTCCCGCCGTGCAGCGTCGTTCACGTCGCTGCATCCTCCTTGGTGAGCGGCGGTCATCGTGGGCAGCACGATAATCTTCTTCGCCGGGCGTCGCAGGATACCGCCGGCGGTGCGCACGTCGACCACTCGAGTGATGCCGTCGGCCCCCGGGTAAACCTCCTGGATGATCCCACGTGGCCAGGTGTTCCGTGGGAGCGTTCCGTCTGCTATTATCACGACGTCGCCTATCTTCAGAGCGGGCCCGCGGCTGTGGGGCTCCCGCCGGTTCTGCAGGTCGGGCAGGTACTCCCGGAGCCAGCGACTCCAGAACACATCTGCCAGACGTTGAGCTGCGCGCCAGTGTGCGCGCCCTATGAGGTCGGCGTCGTCAAACTTGCCCGGCACGGGGACTCGCGCCGGGCCCCCCAGCAGGAAGTGGTTCGGTGTCAGAGGGTCGGGATCGTCGGCGCTCACCGATACGTGAGTGAGAGGTCGGCTGTTCACGGTGAATTCTGCTTCAGCTAGCAGAGTATGAAATGTTTCGGGCGTCGGGTGCCTCGGCTGTTCCGTGGCCGAGAGCGCGGCCTTTACCGCCCGCACCATTCTCTCCCAGGCGCCGCCCATGAAAGGCGCGCCCGGTGGGATGAAGCGCCATTGTATAAGCCTTAAGCTTGCTTCATGCTCAGTCGCCTTGTCCATAGCTTGGCGCAGCTCCTTGTCGGCACCTCGTAAATTGGTGCCGTTGTCGCTCCATATTTCCGTCGGGGCTCCCCGGCGCGCGATCATGCGTCGGAGTGCCATCACCGCTGAGTCCGTGCTGAGGCTCGCTGCCGGTTCTAAATGTACCGCACGCGTAGTGAGACATGTGAAGATGGCCACGTAGTGCTTCTGGGTGCTTCTGCCGGTGGTAACTTGATAGGGCCCGAAGTAATCGAGGCCCACGTACGTGAATGGTCGCCGATGGTGTGCCAGTCTGCTCGGTGGGTGGTCGCCTGTGGCTGGACGCGGTGGAGTGTCCTTGCGGATACGACACGGAAGACAATTGTGGATCACGCTCCGTGTCACTGGGCGTAGGCGTAAGACCCAGTACGACTGTCGGCACTCGGCGATCGTAGCTTCGGTTCCGGCGTGGTGCATCTTTCTATGGATGAAGTCTATCATCAGTCTCGTTTCGCGTCGGGATCCGTCTAGCACGAGAGGCGAGGTGATGACGTCAGCTCCCTCAATGTTGCCGATGCGTCCGTTTATTCTCAATATCCCGTCCGTGTAAGTTACGGACAAGTTTCGCAGTCGGCTCGCTGGGGATATTTGTTTCCCTCGTTGGAGCGCCAAAATCTCTTCCTCGAAGGCCGCCCGCTGGCTCTGTCGCCAAATGAGCGTCTCGGCGCGTCGAAGCGTGTCGGCGTCTAAAGTTTTCCATTGAATGACTGCTTGCTCTGGCGTCCGCGGTGTGTTCAGCGGGGTCTTCGAGGTCGTCTTCTTTCTATTTCTCTCCCACGTCGGGTCCGAACGCGGGTTCCGTCTGGTCCTCTTGTAATGAGTGCGCTCGCGACTTCTGCGGCATAGGTCGACGAATTGCAGTATTCGCCCCGTTGCACGCAGGTACTTCTCCCACTTGGAGAAGCGTCTTGGGTCCGGGATCGCTTCGCCGAGGCTCTCTCTGCTCACGGCGAGCGTTGCGCACTTCTCTTCACCCGTCTCTTCTGCCCTTCTTGCAGTCCGTTGTACGGGCCAATCATCCGGATGCCGTCTTAGGTATTCCGGGCCTATGAACCAGCGGTGGTTTCTTTCAAAGCCGACGGGTAGTTCTCTGGTGGCGTCGTCGGCGACATTTTCCTTCGTGGGGACCCAGCGCCATTCCTCCACAGTGCTGTTCTCTTCTATCGCTGTAATGCGGTGAGCGACGAACGGTCGATACGACCTCGACCCCGTTCGTAGCCAGGTCAATACGGTGGCGCTGTCTGTCCAGAACACTCTCGCGTCTGGTTTTCTATAATGTTTTTCCGTGACGGCCGCGGCCATGCGGCTGCTCATCACGGCGGCTTGTAGCTCGAGACGCAGTATCGATGTCGGCTTTACGGTTGCGACTCGGGCTTTGGCTAGGGAGGTCCTCATCTCCCTGTCGGGCGTCTCCACGCGCCAGTACAACGCGGCGTCGTGGGCGTACTTGCTCGTGTCCACGTACGTGTGGAGCTTGAGGTCGGCGGCGTCCGGGTACTGCAGTCGGTTCTTCACGCAAATGGCGGTTGCAGGTGAGCTTGTCGTGCCGAAGATGATGGACCTCATCCGGTATTCTATAGGCTCTTGTGAAGGGTCCTCCCTCCACAAGTACCGGAGCGCGTTGCGGTCCTCGCTTCGGACGTCTATCTGTAATAACATCTCCGCGATGTCCGTGGAGACGGCGACGGCGTGCTGCCTGAAGCACATCATCGCTCCGGGCAGCGACCGCAGCAGGTCCGGGTCGGTGAGCAGGAAGTTGTTTGGGCTTCTTCCCTCTAGTTTTCGCAGCGGCGTCGTGCACGATGCGAGGCTTCTTCTGCTTCGTCGGATGTGTTACGCCGAAGTGCGGCAAGTACCGGGTTCGCTTCTTCGTACCCGTCGACGGAGTTACTTCGGCGTATCCTTTCGCTACCAGTGCATCCATTTGTTGCTTGTAGCGCTCTTTCAAATTTGGATCCTTCTCCAGTTTCTTCTCTACGGACGTCAGGCGATTCAGCGCGGCTTCGAAATTGTTGGGCATCTTCAGGCCCTCCTCACGCCACAGCAGTGCGGTCTCGTAGCGGCCGTCGGGTTGCTGTTGAGTGGTCTCTCGCAGGATCTTCAGCGCGCGCTCGTCTGGGTCATTCTTCGGTGTCTTGGCGGCGACGGTGAGTCCCTCGATCGCGAAGTAGTGCCTGAGGGCTTCGTCCATGTTCGCGTCGGCCGTCGTCGCGTGTGCCACGAAGTTGACGCGCTGTCTCTTGCTTCCCGGGTGTGCTCCGTGCACGACCCACCCGAGCGGAGTACGAGACGCCACTGGTTGATCGCGTCGTCCCGTCCGCATCTCCTCCGTCACCAGCAGGTGCCAGTTGTCTTGGCCGATCAGGATCTTCGGCGAGGCGTAGCTCGTTTTGAAGTGATGGCGGAGGTCGGTGAGGTGATGGCACGACGCGAGGACTTCGATGTTCAGTCGCTGTGGTGTTAATTTTAAGCCGTTGACTGTCCGTAGGTTCAGGTCTTGCGGTTCCCCCGTGCGTCCGCATAGCTTCAGCGGGACGCGTCGTGAGCGTGTTGCGTCTATCTTGTTGTCTCCGATGGCAGTGATGAAGAGGGGTTCGATCGGTCCTTTGGCGCCCACTCGTCTCGCGAAGTCTTCGTCAATCAGCGAGATCGTTGACCCGTCGTCCAGCAGGGCCCACGTATCTGCCTCTCCCGCCGGTCCGATGACAGTGATCGGCGCCATCTTCAGGTAGGCTGTCGCACTGCTTGCGGCCCACGTCGAGGTGACCGCCTCTTCCTTCTCTGCTGGTTTCTGCCATGCTGACTTCTTATGCAACAGCTCGTGGTGCGTGCGTTCACAGCTGTCGACACCGCACTTCTTCTTTTTACATACGTGTCCCCGGGACCGGAACCGTAGGCACCGGAAACACAAATTTTCGCGCTTCGCCGTATCCCAGCGCTCGCTGACGGCTGCTCTCTTGAATTCGGGACAATCTTGTGGGATGTGCCCCGGCTTCTGACATGCTACGCATTTCCTCTCTTCCTTCGCTTGCGTGGTGTGCGTCCTCTGGGGCATGTTCACCATCTTCCGCCGACCGCTGGTGTTCTCCACTCTCGTCTCTGGCTCCGGCTGTGCGTATGGGCTGCACAGGTCCGCCTCGCGCTGTAAGAAGCGCGACAGCTTGACGAGGTCCGGTTCTCCCGCCGGTTGAGTCGCTGAGAATTCGAACCAGCGGTGGCGTAGAGTGGACGGCAGCTTCTCCGATGTGATGTTAGTGAGCTCCGGGTTGTACATATAATGTACGCGGTCGAGGGCCCTCAGAGCGGCGACGACGTTGTTCACCTTATTCGCGAATACGCAGATGTCCCTCGGTGTGTCCGTGCAGCGTGGCAGCGCGCGCAGTCGTTCCAGCTCCGTTGCGGCGATTGCTTCTGGACGTCCGAAGCGCGATTCTAGAGTCCGCATGATCTCGGCGGGCTCGGTGTAATGCAGCAACAAGTTTTCGACCGCTTCTCTTGCTCTTCCTCTCAACGTACGCCGAAGTCTCGCAGTGTTCTCTGCGGCGCTGTAGCTGTCCGCTGATTCGGCGTAGGCGACCTTGAAGGAGAGCCATTCTTGGTGCGATCCACTGTACACTGGAAGCTCCCCGTAGTACCGATGCGATGGTCCGGGCCTGGCTTGGCGGGCGGCCGTCGCGATGGCAGCTGCTAGTTCGGCGATGTCGCTCTTCGGTGCGACAGGTACGGCAATCGGTGCCGCGGCAGGGGCCGGTAGCTTCAGCTGTTCTATTGGTGCGGGGAGTTCCAGTTGCGGTTGCTCGATGGTGGCTGGTGATCCATGTGTTGGCTGCATTACTCTTTCTTCGACTCCGTGTAGCGCGATCGATCGTTGTTGACTGAGCCATGTATCGATGCGCTGTGATTGCTCGTTCTCGTCCTCCGTGAGTGTTGTGCGCGCATCTTCCTCCTCTTCAACGAGCGCTTCGGCTTCTAATGTTGAGATGCGGGCGGCGGCGAGCTCTGCTTGGAGTCGGGCTTGTTCTTCCTTGGCGCGGAGATGCTCTTCTTTGAGGCGCGCCATAAGCAACAGCCGTTGTGACTGTTGACTCGACTTTCTCGAAGATCCTCGTACTGGTGGCGCCATCCCGTCGCGGAGTGTGGAGCCTTCTTCTGTCGTCGAGATTTTGGCAGCGGCGTCCGTGATGTGGGACCCGTGTACTATTTGATTGGCCGCGAGCGCTGACTCCTTCTTGTTCTGGCTCGCGGATACGACGCTCTCCGTTGCTGCGTCGCCTGAAGTTGTTGCCGGTGTCGCGGTGCTGGGAGGTCTGACCACTCGACGACAGACCCCGCTGTTCGGTCCCGTTGGCGACGCCGGCGAGTATTGCGTAGGCAATATTTGGCGGGAGGGGGGCATCGCTTGTGAGCCCCGCGGCACTCCCGGACACTTTTCCACTTGGGAGGAGGGTGCCGCCGTCGGTGGCGGTCCCTGCGTCACTCCCGAACGCGGCGCGGTTGACTGGGAGGAGGTTGCCGCCATCGGTGGCGGTCCCTGCGTCACTCCCGAACGCGGCGCGGCCGACACAGCTCGTTGCTGTGCGTCTTGTGAAGTTGAGCCCGAGACAGCTTCGTTGCCGGGCCGGTCAAGGCGTGACGACCTCATCTTCTCGGACCGTGTGAGCACCATTTCTTCAATCTTCAATCTTCAATTTTCTTCGGTTTTCCTCAAATGAATCCGGCTCTCGAAGGACCAATATTCCGGACGGCCACCGCTCAGGTTTCGGCCACCACGTGTGATTTTTAGACTTCTTACTCGTTGAAACGTGGTGGCTCGAGTATTGCCGCAGTGGCTGTCGCGGAACGGGTGCTGGGATTGGTTCGAGGAAAATAACGAAGGCTTCAAGTATGGCGTTCACACGGTCCTCGTGGCTTGACCGGCGCAGGGCGTAGGAGCGAGTCTTTTCTTGTTCGGTTGGCGCTCTCCTCTTCTTCCGGAGAGGTCTTGACTCGTCGGCTCGCTGTCTCGAACTGAATTTGCGGCGAGGTAGGCCCCTTATTTATGGTCGCCCACACGCACTCGGCCAGCGCTATTATGAGTCCGAGCACGGTGGGCGTCTATTGTTCTCTCGGCCGCCTCGCTCGCCTATTGTTTTGCCTAGTCGCTCTATTAGTTGCCCGTATTGTGACTCGCTCCTGCGTTCCCACGCCAAATCAAAGACCACGAGGGCCAATCTTTATTTTCAAACAAATATTTACAAATTTACTTATATCTATTTTCCTATTTTTAACTATCTCTATTCACATTTATTATTTCACAACATATCCGTTTATTTGGATGTCTATTTATTTTCGCTGTTCTTGGCGAACATATCTCTATTTAACTATTTACGGACATTTCCCTATTATAACTATTTATTCTTCAACTTATTTTAACATACTATTCATTTATTTGTTACGGACATTTTTCTATTATTTTACAGCCAACCTATAACTATATTTTCTATCTACTTTTAAAACTATCTATGTCCGTCGTGAACAATATCTATTTAACTGCATTTATTTATGTCCGTCGCGAACACATATAAGTATTATGGAAAATCAATAATTATTATAAGAAGAAAAATATTTTGTACTTCAAAGAAGCTTTGCATTAGTTATTTCATTTTATCTTCAGGACAACAAACCTTTTTATCTTTAAATATAAAACCCCTAAGTCGATTTTGACATTACACTTTCTTTTCGGCACTTACACTAAAGTCCAAATTGTAGTTTGTATACAATGTTGCGTACGTACATACGTACATAAGCTATTTCCTCCATCCTACTTTCTTGCCGAGTTACAGTTATTGCGAGCTTTCACGAGCTTTTTTCGTGAGTTCGTTGCATAACTATAAAAGGTGAAATGAAAAACGTGATGGCGGAGATCGCAATTTTTCGGAAAGGTCTTCGGTAATCTTCGTTACGTTTTTGTACGTAATTTTTATGCAATTTTATTATTTTAAACTATACGAGAACATGAAAATCGTATCGCAAATAAAACTGAAACTATTCATATTTTACGAAATCTAGCTGACATAATTACAGAGAAAATTGCTTCATAAAATACACACATATGTACATATCTATAGAAAGCACCTTTACTGCATATATGAGCGCTTTTCTTAAGTTTTCCTTTGCGTTATGCATGCCTGTGATATAGCTTGATATATTCACTGGTGGTAGGACCTCTTGTAAGTCCGCACTACCACCCTGCCTATTTCTACCGACAAGCAGTAATGCGTTTCGGTTTGAAGGGTGGGGTAGTCGTTGTAACTATACTGAGACCTTAGAACTTATATCTCAAGGTGGGTGGCGCATTTACATTGTAGATGTCTATGGGCTCCAGTAACCACTGAACACCAGGTGGGCTCTGAGCTCGTCCACCGATCTAAGCAAAAAAAAAAAAAAGATTAATAGAGCTCACTAGATGTTACAACTGAGATTAGCATATAGAGGCAATAATTTTAAATCAGAAACTGTCTTTATGGAAGATAATATTATAACAAAAATATCAGATATAAAGGCTATAGTTTACAGATGACTGAACCTTTTGCTATCGTGTGTTTGATCAAAATTCATGTTCGAAGCTCAAATAAATAATAAGAAATTTCGAGATAATATACGTGCTTAATTCGTTACGTAATTTAATTTTTAATAATTAATCTTGTCTTTTTTTTAATAGTTTATATTAGTATTTAATTGAGTACAATCAATATTTATGTTTGATTTAGAAAACGAAGCGTTATTTAAAAAGAGTTCCACAGGCAGCCGTAGGTTTTGTTAGGTTAGCCACTGCCTAAGAACACGTTACACAGCCGTCTATTTCTGCTAGGAAGCAGAATGGATTCCGGTTCGAAGGGTGGGCAAGGATCCACCATTCTTATGGATCAGGGCACGTGGCGTCACGCACGTTCTCTACGGCCTTGGGTAACCACTTACATATCATGCAGTTCAAGAACTCGTCCAACAGTCTAATGCAATCTTTTACGATACAATTTTATTAATAGTGAATTTATGTTAGAGCAATTCATTTGATGGTTGAATTTTACAATAAAATCACACATCGCGGAACTGTACGGCCAGAACTGGTTCTCTTTCCGCAGCCCACAGTCTAAAAGATCGCGCCTAATATCAAGTTATTTTGATATTTTTTTATTGCTTAAATGAGTGGACGAGCTCACAGCCAGCCTGGTGCTAAGTAGTCACTGAAGCCCACAAACATCTACAACGTAAATGCGCCACCCACCTTGAGACCCTAAAGTCTCAGTATAATTAGTTACAACGGCTGCCCCACCCTTCAAACCGAAACGCATTAATGCTTCACGGCAGAAATAGGCGGGGTTGTGTTACCTGGTGTTACCTACACGTCCGGACTCACAAGAGGTCCTACCACCAGTAATTACGCAAATTATAAATTTGCGGATTTGATTTTTATTATGTTATTCTTTCACCGTGGAAGTCAAACGTGAATATTTTTAAATACGTATTTCATTAGAAAAATTGGTACCCGCATACGGAATCCAAACACCGTTGCATTGCTACCTACGAATGCACCGGACGTCTTATCCTTTAGGCCGCGACGACTTTCAATCTTATCAATAAAGTAAAATGATTACTAACATCATAAATTTATTAATTTTCGTATCTTATTATTTTATTCATTATTGTTTTTCAAAATAGTAAACAGTGTAGGCTGGTAAAACTAAATACCAATATAGACAAAAGATATTTATTGTCTTCCTAATCTATATCTACAAAAAAACTACAATTCAAATATTCCATCAGTTAAATAAGTTGAAAAAATAATCTAGACCCAATCAACGGCAATTATGAACCATAGATAAAATAATGAAATTAAAACTAAAACAAAGAAAACCCTTGTTGAAAAATCGTATTTATACAATAAATACTATTCTAAAATAACCTTCATGTTCATAAGAGACCATCTACATCTTAAACATTTGAATAAGAAGAATACGCTATTATTATTGTAACCGTATATGGAAATTCAGAATAAAATAATAGGGGGGCCATAGAAATGTTCTTTAAGGGATCGTACGAATACCTACGTATCATAATCAGGCATTTTAACTCGTTTGGGTTTATAAGAGACCTTGATCACGAACGACCAGTGACCTTTTGCGGAATATTCGATATAAATGCGAGCAATTTATATCGCACTTACAGAGCACTGAATATAAAACATGCAAACTGAGTTTTCACAAAGCATATTTGTTTGTACCTACCCAAAATTTAAGCATTTATTTCTATTGTTTTAAAGTTTAAAAGTTGTTTTAAAGTTTAAATACAAGAACGAAAAAAAGAAAAATAGCTTTGACCGGTATTCAAACCCGCATTCAGGCACAGTAGTGAATCACTAACCTCTAGAGTCTAGACTGATAAGGCGATGAAAATAGTTAAATTTATTAAACTTTGTAATTGTGGTGTGCTATTGAGACAAAGCATGCAGTAAATTCGGTTTTCGGTTGGCTCTGCTCCTGGTATTGCTGAAGTCCATGGACGACGATAACCATTCACCATCAGGTGGACCGTGTGGTCGTCTGCCTACAAGGGCAATATTTTCTTTTAATTTCATAAAAAAAATCATAAACCTAAGTAAACATTTTGTATATCCAATAGAGCAATTGATTTCTAACGTTTAAAAGAAAATATAGAGCTTAAGATCTTGAAAACACGCTCGAATAGTGATGTTATGTGAACATAGTTGAACTGGACCCATACTGTGAATTCAAGTTATTTGAATACAAACACTATGTAACCTCACATTGGACTAGTTACATAACTGGAGCACGGCTTGCGAGTAAATTAATATATGAAACCAAGGTCGGTAATGTTGACATATAGACTTACATGTTAGAAATTGTACGCCAGTTGTATCTAAATTTTCTAACTTAATTATGAGTATATTATGAAATAATTAAAATGAGCTGAGAATAGTACTAAAAGCTATTATGTTCTTTACTTTATTGTGTATATTACTGTTTTTATATCTACTCTGGTTTATTATTTTACATAACTATTTATTGAATACTGGCAATAAGGTGGTATAACAAAGCTTCGCGAATAGGCATCGCCACCGTATTTTACTGGTGGTAGGGCCTCTTGTGAGTCCGCGCGGGTAGGTACCACCGCCCTGCCTATTTCTGCCGTGAAGCAATAATGCGTTACGGTTTGAAGGGTGAGGCAGCCGTTGTAACTATACTGAGATCTTAGAACTTATGTCCCAAGGTGGGTGGCGCATTTACGTTGTAGATGTCTATGGGCTCCAGTAACCGCTTAACACCAGGCGGGCTGTGAGCTCGTCCACCCATCTAAGCAATAAAAAATAATATATTATATTAATTTGTGCCACGATGCAGTCATGTGTAATACTTTGAAGGGTGAAATGGTCATTATACAATGCATACCTCCGGCTAAATTATTTATCAATTACCCCACACGTTCACTTAGTTAAATAATTTAATTCATTAATTAGTTTTGTGTCTGTCGGTGTAATTATTTGGCCTTTTGAGCAACACAGCAGCAGCGAAACATGATTGAGAGTTTGATGCCTTGCCAAGTAAAGCCGGCTGTGTCGTTCGAAGGCACTATTATATCAAAACTTTAAATTGATTGTTCTTTTTTTTCCAATAAAAAAAATAATCTCATTGTTATGACCTAAACTCAGTCGAGCAGCTGTCGTTGCGTAATCCACATTTCTTTTAAAGTAATGTACATTATCCGGTAAGAATTTCACGGTCGAGGCCGCTACATTATTTTAAGCCGTTACAAAAATGGTAGGTCAAATGCGTCGGTGCACAGAATAATTGAACATTCCTTTGTAAATATATATTTCATATTATGCTTACTTAACTTCAATTTTGATTCTATTTTTGGCTTTCTTCATTCAATAAATATTAAATAAATATAAATATTAAATATTTACTAACAATCACGCCACGTTAACTGGTCCCGTGATAAGTTCGTAAAGAACTTGTGTTACAGGTACCAGATAACGGAAATAAATGTAAGATTTTTATTATACACATACATATATTTAATATACATCCATAACCCTGGAAAATACATTTATATTTATCATACAAATATCTTCCCTAGGCTGGATTCGAACCCGCGACCCCCTTGTGTAGTGACCATGTCATTTACCGCCACACCAGACGGCCGTTAAACTATGGTACTATCCTTTGAGGCCCTTAAATTTTTAAATAATTTCCAAAGTATTGAGTTATTAAAATGATACCATATTAAATTATGCAGCACAGACGGCTTTTTATGTTCATAAATAAGAAACTACGAGTTTCTTGAATGCCAAAAAAACATCGTTTAACACAAAACACGTTAAATAATTGTAACAGGTATCAATTACAAAACCAGTTTAGTTAAATTTTCCTATTTCGGGGGCTAATAAAACGAGAATCAAGAAATAAATCTCTGGGTCGCTTTCAAAGTTGGTCGTTAACAAATTCTAGGTTGACGCGATAAAGTCTGAAGCTTAGATAGCACTATGTTCATAATCACTAATTCATATAAGCGGAAGTAATTAACCTAAATGTTATAATCATTGTAAATCAATACTAAAAAATATTTCATACATTTCAGTATTCCAAAGGAATTCGTATTTTTCATTGCGACTTGCGTCATACGTACAAGGCTATTTTAAAGATATAGAAATAGATAAAATTGTGCAGCACCTTTTGAAACTATTTAACATTGCTCCCATTCTCTTGTGCCAAATATGATTATTTTATGACGAACAGAAAATAGTTCTTTATTAATTTATAACGCAAAAACAAGTAATAAAGCCAGTTATTTTTATTATCGTTCGAACCGAAACTAATGATTGCTTCGCGGTACTAATAGACTTACAATACGCCTGAAGCCATCATGATCTAAAGGCCACGAAGCCGGGCTTATTCGCATCAAGCGATAATGTTAACGACCAAATGCCATAGGGTTCTATTATTTTAAAGGAATACATGCCTGGCACGTGTTCATAAACTTCCACAGTGAAAGAATATTAACGTGTAATAAAAATAGAGTCCACTAAATTTAGAAATTTGCGCAACTACAAGTGGTACGGTGCATTCTAAGACAGTCCACGTATAATTGAGACTTCCACGTAATGTTTCAAGGTTCACGTTCTGATATTTATCAATGCAATTAAAAAAACAAAAAGTAAAAGTGGATACTGGGGTTCTAAATTAAGAGTCGCAAAGGCCAGACTGATGATTATCGTGAAAAATTAATTATATGTTCTTATAGAATTTAGAGAGAGACAGAGAACATACTTTATTGCACACCAAAACATAATTAACATTAGAAAACAGACAACAAGCAGATACGTTTGTACAATAGGCAGTCCTATCGCTAAAAGCGATTTCTTCCAGACAACCGTTCAATTAACAGAAATTCTGGAAAAGATAAAGATACAGCAGGTATGTTGCGGTGTACTATTACTAATTTAGATATTTAGAATTTATTTAAATCCTTATAGTACAATTTTCGTGAGAAAGTAGTCATTCATGCAACTTCCCAAATATGATGCAATATTAGGCAAACGTACACAAATAACTATGACAGACGCCAATGTGTCGTTAAGCAATAAATCATCGCCTATTAAACATGTAAATCAAAATTTCATACACTATGACCCCGTAACTGAACACTTAACAAAGACTAATAAAGAATTTCTCGCCACTAGACCTCCATTACGTAAATAGTCGGTGAGAAGCAGTCATGACTTAGATCTCAGCGATTTAAATTAACATTTTTTACAGAACAAAAGAATTCACAACTGCGGTAATTCCTGGCCCAATGACTGACATAGAGTGACCCGTGTCTTACGCAAGGTTTTGCAAAAAAATATATGAACTATGATTTGATCAAATCAAGCAGCGCGATTTTATAGGAATTGTTACTTGGTTATACAATTGGGGTAATGCAGATCAATACAGTAAATAGTTTATCAAGTAATATTGCTTTCTTATCAGAAATCATAGACCGACTTCAATTCCGATATATATTTTTTTTATTGCTTAGATGAGTGGACGAGCTCACAGCCCACCTGGTGTTAAGTGGTTACTGGAGCCCATAGACATCTACAACGTAAATGCGCCACCCACCTTGAGATATAAGTTCTAAGGTCTCAATTATAGTTACAACGGCTGCCCCACCCTTCAAACCGAAACACATTACTGCTTCACGGCAGAAATAGGCAAGGTGGTGGTACCTACCCGTGCGGACTCACAACAGGTCCTACCACCAGTAATTACGCAAATTATAATTTTGCGGGTTTCATTTTTATTACACGATGTTATTCCTTCACCGTGGAAATCAATCGTGAACATTTGTTGAGTACGTATTTCATTAGAAAAATTGGTACCCACCTGCGGGATTCGAACACCGGTGCATCGCTCAACATGAATGCACCGAACGTCTTATCCGTTAGGCCACGACGACTTCAAAATATAATAAATAGTGGAAAACGATTAAAAAGAGTAATAATCGAGAATATGTCTTGTTCTATTTAAATTTAATTGGGTCCACCGACTCGATGACATTTAAGTAAGGCTACCGAACTTGATTCAACAGACGACACATGGATTCCTCATTTTAATTCCACTTCCCTGGTCTGCATCCGTTGCGGTCTATTAACGTAAAATATTCGCGGTCGAACCCACGGGCCCTTCCAATACACGTCAAGGCCTCAGCGGCTCGTATATAATAAGTTCACCCGCCCGCAACTACATACTTTGTTACTTTCACGCGAGCAGTGCACATTTTGACCGTTCAAAATGTACAGGCTTATTGTGTCCGCCTTTGTCATAGTGGCCGTGTCGTGCCAGCAACACGAAGGGGCCAGACGTGTCCCCAAATACGCAGGCGATCCTAAAACGGCGGCTATAGTGCAAGAAGCACGATACCTGAGCGGAAATGGCGCGTTTGGCGCCGCTTACCAACAAGAAGACGGCATCAACTTTAAGGAAGAAACCGACGCTGAGGGCAACAGGAAAGGCAGCTACTCATATATCGATCCGAGTGGCCAGAGGAAGACAGTGAACTACATCGCCGGCAAAAATGGATTCCAAGCCGTTGGCGATCACATTCCGACTGCGCCTCAAGCTGCCGCTCCTACTCCTGGCTACACGCCTGATCCTCGATACAACTCTCCAGATTACAAAGCACCACAATATAGTGCGCCACAACAATACGTCTCGCAAGCACAGCCCCGCAACTACGGCGGCAAGCCCAATGAAGACGACGGACAGTACTATCCTGAGCTATACGAACAAGAGAACTACGCAGCTCCACAACCGAGATATCAGCCTCAACAACAGTACCAAGCTCAGCCACAATATCAAGCCCAGCCTCAGCCGCAATACCAACCACAACCTCAATACCAGCCTGAACCCCAGCCCCGGTATCAATCTCAACCTCAGTACCAATCTACCAATATTTATACCGGTGTACAACAAGCTCAATATAGTGGTCTTCAAACTCAACAAGAATACTCGGCTCCTGAAACGCGCTCGCAATACTACGAACCAACAACACCGCCCCCCGCGCGTTTCTTTCCTCCTGGCAAGTTCAGTCTAAATAGAGCACCTGACGGCTACTCCTATTCTTTCCACAAAGCGTAAAACTAATTTATAATGTTACCTCGGCGATTTGTATAGGCCGAAACACCTTAAAAAGCATGCATCAATTAGCAATTCGTCGCGTCATCGAGGGGTCGACCGCGAACCACGCACCCGCCACTTGGAAAGAATTTCATAAATGTTGTTTGCTGTGATATTGTGGGTTGATGGACACGTGTGCATAAAATATATTGTTTTTCCTAACTTATTAAGGGAACGGCCTTAAAGTTTTCGGGCCGAGAAAGCGTCAGTGACGGAAACTGAACTGTAAATAAATTTAGAATTATTGACAATAAATAAATGCGAGTTTTAATAATATATTATACATACATACCTATTCTACTGTACTTAATATTGTCGTACCAAATTGTGAAGCTTAAGAAAAAAAAACTTTGTTCAAAAATCATAAAATAGTCATAAAGACGGATCTTTAGTAAAAATAGTTTTCTAGAATAAATATCTAGATTAGAATCAGTAGACTAGTACAACTGTTAAAAAATTCTTATTCTAAAAAAACCTCACCTGTAACACATTAATTATAATTTGAAACCTTTAAAAATTTCGATATCACATCATTAAGTATCGAACCATATCGAGAAATGTGTTTTGTTAATCGAAAGTAAAAACCTGCTTCTACCGACTTCCTAGTACGCAATTCACTCAGACAGGGCCCGTCCGCATTCTACACAGTACTCGCAAAGTCGACTGTCTAGCAACTAGATCACCTTAACGCTGCCACAAGGATACCGTGCCGCCGGCGCCGGACCAGTATAGCCCTGCCACGCCTTGCTTTCGATTTGCCAGTAAATTACGATTACCGTGAACGCCACGCTGCAATAGTCTAAAACACAACCTTATCGACAACGCAGATCGACACTTGGCGCCTTTCAACACAACACGCGTAATTATTTTTTGTTAAGTTCAGGAGCGCGAACACATTTCGTAATTTAGATTTCAAGTTATTAGTCTTATTACCGGTCCATTATATCTATATATTAATAGGTGAAGCAAAAACTTTGTATCCCTTTTTACGAAAATTGCGCGGACGGAGGAGTATGAAAGTTTCCACACTTATAGAGAATATAGAGAAGAAGTGCACAACGCTAATATTTTTTTTAAATAATGCATAAAAGATACATTAAATCGATAAAGAAAACATTACACACACTACATACCATGTATTTGACGCGCACACGCATGCATACTATTTATTGTCAAGCTTTTGTTCTTGACATCTGTTGTCAAATTGAGAATATATTAAATATTATTTGTCTTTGTCAATATTTTTTATAGTGTAGTCTTGGCGAAATTTGTGATTATAGAAGTATAAAATACAATCATAATAGTGTACAAACTTACAATTACAATTAATTATAGTCGAATTTCGACTACTACGGGACCTCTACTATAAATAAATGTACTAGATTCTTTTTTGTAATTGCTGAATTCAAGCCGACGGGATCACGGGTCACCTAAGCTTAAATCCTACAAACGTCACAAGAATAGTGAATTCTCATTATAGTAGTAGTATAGTGAATATTCATTAACCAAATGTTAGTTCAATTACTGCATACGTATGAAGTTAATTTCATAAACGGAATTACGTATTTGGTAATTTAATTTTAGCGAAAACCCTGTGCGAATTCTTAACAATGAAATGAGCCTTAGAAAATCTTACATAGTTTCGTCAAGCCTAAAGTGTAATAATGTGCAGATAATTGTATTGTTTCGTACCACAACAAGAATAAACGGGTGAAGCAATTCAAGTAATATATGAAACAATTTGATTGGCATTATATTGTGCAAGCTATTTTGTTGTTCGATTTCAACCTATTAAAGTACACTCCATTGTCTTTACTCACGACATACATAATTAACTTGGTCTGTTACAACTTTCCCATTCATTCGAACGAGTTTTTTTTTTTGTAGCCCGTTTTCTTTAAACAGTTGTTTGGTAGTCAATTTGAAAATAACTTTTCTGGTGAGGCTTAATGAGGACGGCGGAGAAAAGCTTGACATTCCAATGACCATGCAATTTATTAATTTCATCTCCGGTACCTCCAGTCATGGAAGATGCATCCAAAACCCGGGGCTTCACAAGAAAAAGCATTATTACTTCTTGCTGTAAGATGTACTTAAAAAACTAACTAAACTATTTAATTGCAGTGCAATAAAATTGACAGTTACGTAAATTATTCATACATCAACTAATAAATATATGAATCCGCTCCGCTTTTCATGAATAAAGTTGAAATACTCATATTGTATATTTATTGAACAATAATAATATAAAAATAATTTTTGATGTTCGTTTTAAGAACATCGTATTTTATTTATTTTAATCGTTTTTCAAGAAAATCGTGATTATTGCTCTGTAAAAATCAAACCCAAAAGCTTACTAAAGTAGGCCTTCATAACCGCTTAGGTGATGATCGTTGCTTTACCATCGACGATACCGACGGCTGATGGTACAGGATATTGTTCTTTCGTCCTGAAAAATGTTTGCGGGGAACATTTTTTAGGATCTTAATTGTTTGAACTGTTCTAGTCTTAAGGTCGAACCATGATATGGACATGTGGGTGACTATGGGTTCACCGAACGGGCTAAATAGGTATAGCCACAAAAGCTTCAAAATAACAATCAATCGTAAAAAAGTCACAAAAAAATATGCATTACAAACATTCTCTAGGAAACATGAATCTACAAAACAAGCCAATAAAATCAGTCGTAGCTAAGCTGTTGCAAATCTCAACATAATTTGTTGCCAAGAAAATATCGTGAAAGAATTCTTGAATTTATGCAGAAAAGCTTAGTTCCCGCTGCCACTCCTACAAACTTATCCTATTTAATTACAAAGGGAAATGAAAATCTAAGCGCTTCCGGTAAGGAATAAAATGCAATAAACAGTTGAAATAGGAACAGCAAAAACTAGGCTAGTAAATGAACTAGGTAATTTATTTTATCCGTAATAGCGTAAACAGGATAAATTAATATACTCGTCAGATAAATAAAAAGTCAGAAAAGAATATGAATAAGATTTGTTTGAAATATAAAACGCCGGGATTCCATTTAAGTTCTATTGACGTTTCCAAGATGTTTGTGTTTACAACTGATGAGATTCTTTTCGGAAAAAAGGTGAATGTAATAAAAAATAAGGAAGTGCTTATAATTCTGTTAATACAAATAAGATTTTTCCTCCATACTAAATGCCTCGTAAATTCATGCCGAGGGACGTTTCTTAATTTGAATTCTTATATTTCACTTGACGTGAGAAGTCAACTGGCTGACGTTTTTCGAGTTCATTATAGACTATAATTTGAACGCCCCAGTTGATTATCGATTGTTACATTACGTGTAATATTTGAATATTAAGTCGTTTTGATAGTATCATCCTTTGGGCCACGTGTCTATCACCTACTCATGTAAAAAACGATGCGATTCAAAACCCGCAAGCAAATACGGTTACGTAAACAGGTACTAGATCTCAAGACATAAGTTACACGTATACATAGACGACTCATCAACAATATCAAAAATTAAACCCATAAAAGTTGGGTAGCCCTCTGGTAGATACCAGATTCCAGATACCAGGTGTATTTCAGCCACGAAGCGTTCCAGTCGAAATATCTTATTTAATATAAATTTGACATCTATAGAAAAGAGTTCCTAGTCCCAAGCACTGTCGGGAGGTACAGTCTTTATACACACAACGCAAGATGAAACAATAAAGACTTCAAGCATGAGCCGTGAGCTAGAGAGGCCTAAAATAATAAAAAATATATAAAAATGAATTGCTGTTCGTTAGTCTCGCTAAAACTCGAGAAAGGCTGGGCCGATTTGGCTAATTTTGGTCTTGAATTATTTGTGGAAGTCCAGGAAAGGTAGATAAATGTGAAAATTCTCGGAATTAAATAAAAATAACAGTTTTGTTTTTCCTTTGATGTGTCCCCCGTCGGACGGATTCCTTTTGTTTGTTTTAAGTTTATTTTATACAAAAGCTTAGGTCTTTTACTTATCGGTTGAGGCACTACGTAATCTGCCGGGTCAGCTAGTAAAAAATAACATATTTACATTTTATAACATCGTTACTCTTCATGTCGCTAAAAGGAATTGAATAAGGAGTTTTTAATAACATGAAGAATTCTATCAGACGACTGAAACTACTTCGGAAAGAACTAAAATGAGCCATGCTTTTTACTCCGGAACTTAGTAGAAAATTTTAACTGAGACTAGTTTCATCCGCGTTAAGTGAACTGTGGAGGAAAAGTTTAATCTTAGTGCACTGAAGTTATACACGCCAAGTTATCTTAAGTTTAAATACCCATCACCCCAATTATTTATCTTTCGATTAGATTCTCCTTGCTCACTTTAATTACTTGACATTTTTATCTTATTTTTTTGTATGTTATTTATCTATATATATAAAAATGAAACCCGTTTTCCGTTGTCACGACATAACATGAAAACGGCTTGACCGATTTGGCTAATTTTGGTCTTGAATTATTTGTTGAAGTCCAGAGAAGGTTTAAAACGTTAGATAAATATAAAAATATTCGGAATTAAATAAAAATAACAATTTTGTTTTTCCTTTGATGTGTCCCCCGTCGGACGGGTTCCTTTTGTTTGTTTTAAGTTTATCTTAAACAAAAGTTTAGGTCTTTTATTTATCGATTGAGGCACTACGAAGTCTGCCGGGTCAGCTAGTTTATAATACAAATTGATTTACTCGTATCCAAGCCAAACAACAGTGATCTCGCATCCACTATTTTTTTCTAAGGAAATATGTATGTACGTCATGTGTGTTCACGAACAACTTCCATGGTAAAAGAGTAGCATACTCGTAATTAAGCAGCAAAGCTAATTTGCATAGTTAATAATTTTTGCATACCAATTACTAATAGATAATCACTGGTAGCTTAGCGTATTATAAGTTAGGAGGGGTAAGTTTTTTTATTGCTTAGATGGGTGGACGAGCTCACAGCTCCACCTGGTGTTAGGCGGTTATTGGAGCCCATAGACATCTACAACGTAACAGAACGCACGATTTCTTCGCTGCAGAAACAGGCGGTTTCCCTACCTTTTAGGCTCATAAGACGCGCTACCACCTGTATAGCTGTATACCAAACTGTAAAAAGCTATATATCAAACCCGCAAAATTATAATTTGCGTAATTACTGGTGGCAGGACCTCTTGTGAGTCCGCACGGGTAGGTACCACCGCCCCGCCTATTTCTGCCGTAAAGCAGTAGTGCGTTTCGGTTTGAAGGGAGGGTAGCCGTTGTAACTATACTGAGACCTTAGAACTTATATCTCATGGTGGGTGGCGCATTTACGTTGAAGTCTATGGGCTCCAGTAACCACTTAACACCAGGTAGGCTGTGAGCTCATCCACCAATCTAAGCAAGAGGGGTTATCAGGATATCATGACTGACAGACTATCCAATACAGCTCTCTTGATCTCGATCTTAACCCAATAAGTTATCTGGAGTGACACATCGAGTCTTCCATTGTAAAACCTACACGCTTTTTGCCGTAACAGTCGAAATCAAATCACGTTCTAGTTTATTCAAACATTCGAATGAATCTTTGTCGCATCCGTTCAACTGGCGTTACAATCCGAAGGCAGGATATAGCGGGAAAGGAAAAATCACGGGCGACTGCATCTGCAGTTCACTTTGTATGCATTGTGCGGGTTCGGGACATCGGGAGTGCCGCTCACATACTCCGCACCAACGCGACAAACATCCGCCAATTGCCAACTTTCCAATACTGATTTTATTTTACTCCTCTCTCATTCGATTCGGAAATGTTTGCCAAACGTCCTAATTTAAATTAGTATTACCACAGTCACCTTTCAAATTAAAATATCTGTCAAATGAGGGTAACAATAACATGTTTCAAAAATAGTACATATTTAGCTTTGGTAATAATTTCGACACCAGATAATGTTAATGTACAAATTTTTTTATTTAGAAAAACATGTCTTTCTTATTGCTTACGAGGATGGATGAGCTCACAGCCAACTGGTGTGAAGTGGTTACCGAAGCGCGTAGACATTAACAACATAAATACCGCCTACCTACATGTTTTACAGTATATCGTCCTTTTTTTATTGCTTAGATGGGTGGACGAGCTCACAGCCCACCTGATGTTAAGTGGTTACTAAAGCCCATAGACATATATAACGTAAATGTGCCACCCACCTTGAGATATAAGTTTTAAGGTCTCAGTATAGCTACAACGGCTGCCCCACCCTTCAAACCGAAACGCATTACTGGTTCACGGCAGAAAAAGGCAGGGCGGTGGTAGCTACCCGTGCGGACTCACAAGAGGCCTACCACAACTCTCGCTGAGTTGACCCTAATAACACGAAAATCAATTTCCCTGATATAAGCAAACGCGTATAAACCTAAACAAGATAAGAAGATAGCAGGGTATCAAGTATCTAACTATAAAGGATCCGTGCAGTGGACACCGAAGATCCGCCCCTGTGGAATCGCTCGGATAAAAGCCGTTTACTAGGAGAATAATAATGCGGCTTTTACGGCTTGTACCTCTTAAAGGAAAACTCTAAACATCAAAAATGTTTCTCAGTGTTTTTACTCTTATAATAAACTTTATTAATAAACAAGCAATCGATGTTGTTATATATAAAAATAATGAAACATTGATAAAATAAACACGAAAACTGAAAAAGTTTTTAGGCGTCCTTCGTAAAAGTATAAAGGTTGAGTTTTATAACAAATATTGGAACCAGCCTAAACTCGATAACTTTACTTAAGGACACAGAAAACTCTTTCTAAGAACATAACACAAAAGTTTGTAAGTACATTTATTATTGTTTGGAATACTTTGTTGGTTTAGTGAGCACGTTATTGGCGTGAACAGTGTTCTGTATCGTTCAGTAGTCGTTAAGTGGCAGTCAAGTTTATAGGTAATAAACGTGTCAGTCGTAAAACGGGCCCCTTGCAGGCATAACTGTCTAACTTCATTAGAGAAGCACTGCTCTTCCCTAAGATAACCTCCCTTCCTTTAAATTGTTTGGAAGACATATCGAGATGCATATACTGCGTCACTTCCCCCTCTATAAACAGAGGCTTGAGGTTGCCTTTTGAAAAAAAAATTCGTTACTTTTAGGGTGAATTTATTGTGGAAATAAAAATCAGTTTTGGTTAACTTCTTAATTACATCTTAAGTTACATTCGGAAAAACAAATTGAAAATGTATACTTGTCATCGTGATTTTCATAGCCTAAACGAAAACTTAAAAAATAAATACGAGACACATATTTTATATTTAGTACTACATAAGAATTGCATAGATCAATTGTTTACTTCTAATACGACGGTGTGATGTGGGGTGTTTCTGACAATAACTCAAACTATTTATTGCAAAAAAATGGGGTAATGCGTTATTTTTCTAGAATAATGTTTACCTTTTCTCTTGTCTTAACTTGGGTGGCGGTAACCACTTAACACCAGATGAGCCGAGAACTCGTCCGACCATCTAAGCAATAAAAATAAAAAAAATATATAAACATCACCTATTGACAATAAACGAAACCGATAAATTCCCAATCTGTTATATCGCGTAATCAATCAATCAATAAATCAAAATTGTTAAACCAGGCCAATTTTACCGCAGTAAAAATTTAATTCATTGTTTTTATATACTATATTAAAAAACCAGGGACCGAAATTGAACATATACTTCTGTTCCATTCCATTCCTTTTTAAATTTGAATGTTTTCTAAATTATCTACGAAAGAAAATACTGATGATGCATTAAATTTTACTTAAGTTTATACTTTCGTTTTTGGGTGCCAAAGAAACGGCTAACTCCAATCCAATTTTTTATTTTATTTATTGCTTAGACGGGTTGACGAGCTCACAGCCGTCCTGGTGTTAAGTGGTTACTGGAGCCCATAGACATCTACAACGTAAATGCGCCACCCACCTTGAAATATAAGTTCTAAGATCTCAGTATAATTACAACGGTTGCCCCAACCTTCAAACCGAAACGCATTACTGCTTCACGGCAGAAATAGGCAGGGTGGTGGTACCTACCCGCGCAGACTCATAAGAGGTCCTACCACCAGTAAGATTTAAATGCAAAATTAATTTTAATATCTGTAATTCTATACACGAAAGTTAAGCACAACGGAGGCCAGCCTTTATTGTCCACCCAAACTGACACGAACCGGACATAAATCCAACGGACACGTGTCTCGCCACGAAAAATTAACTCTCGGCTATGTCCCGTTTTTATGGGCAGGCAATAACATCGTTTAGTGTTTATTCCATTCGAACGTGTGAAAACTTATCGGGTATCACTGTCCCTTAAACATTTATCTAGATAAAGCAGGATAATTCTGTAATTTATGTCTTTTTGTCTGTATTAGAATATTAAATAAAGTTCGCGGAAAATGCTGAGCGGTAAACAGCGGCTTAGTTTTGTTTTTAGCATTACTCATGTGCATGGCTGACGGCAACCCATCACCAAACGGACCGTATGCTCATATGTGAAAGTGGTTTCGAATCTTATTATATTTCGTAAAAATGATTTACAAAGTTACTTGAGTTTACAACAAAACTATATTTCACCATAAAATTAAATCGATCGCTGTTAATCTGCCGTAAAGGGTCTATCGCACAGGTACAGATGAAGGGGGAGTGGGGGTCATAATATTCTGGACCAAGTTGTAATACCGGATTACAGGGAAATTAGCACCCACCTCGACTTGTGTACACACATTCTACATTCGCTGCTTCAACATCTCGGCTTTACCGTTATTCCGTCATAATCTTCATTGTTTTAATAAAAGTAATTTAAAATACTATTCGTGCATATAATTGTGTATTCAAGTCAGATTAGTTTTGTAGGGCAAAGGTACCAACTTATCCGTTTCTAGCCCGAAACAGCCATTTTCGGTTTGAAGGGGCAGCCGTTAAGTAAAACAATTGCAACTTCGACCTCATATCTCAAGGTGGGTAGAGAGGTGAGAAGTGATTCACATAGTGATTTCTATGATCCCCAGGAACTACTAAACACCGAACACCCAACTGTACAGAAAAAGGCGCCATAAGACCACGCTTTGTAATAAATATCATCATCTAAATCGTGTATTTATTTCTTAATCTACTTAATTTAGAAAAGGTAAGTAAATAAATATTGTTCAATTATATAGATCAGTATCACCGTCTATATTTTATTACTGCTGCAAAACAATCGACAATCAAAATAGGTAAGGTTTTGAAGTCGTCGTGGCCTAAAGGATAAGACGTCCGGTGCATTCGTATCTAGCAATGTAACGGTTTTCGAATCCCGCAGGCGGATACCAATTTTTCTTATCAGATACGTACTTAACAAATGTTCACGATTGACTTCCACGGTGAAGGAACAACATCGTGTAATAAAAATCAAACCCGCAAAATTATAATTTGCGTAATTACTGGTGGTAGGACCTCTAGTGAGTCCGCACGGGTGGTGGTACCTACCCCGCCTATTTCTGCCGTGAAGCAGTAATGCGTTTCGGCTTGAAGGGTGGGGCAGCCGTTGTAACTATCCTGAGACCTTAAAACTTACATCTCAAGGTCGGTGGCGCATTTTACGTTGTAAATGGCTATGGGCTCCAGTAACCACTTAACACCAGGTGGGCTGTGAGCTCGTCCACCTATCTAAGCAATAAAAAAAAGGTAAGACGCCAGAATTGCTGGTATCCTCTCTACCGTGATGCTATCTGTCTCTTCAAACTCCATAAAAATCTTCTGAAACTCAACACATAATAAACCAATTTAAAAAGTAATATAAAATATCCTTTGTATAGAGTCCCGCTGCAGATGCAGTGCGCATTAAAACGTTGGTACAAATAAAGTGCAACTCTTGTTTGCTCTAAGAGATTATTTCCTAGAACAAACAGTATCGCATTACGCCCGCTGTGTGTATAGTTTGGAGCCCTGCGGAATTGCCCGACTTGTTCCGTTTACATTTACTTTCTTATGAGTTGGACACACGAGCCGAAACAATACTGAATGTAGAAAAAATTAACATATTTAGAAAATACTGACAATAACACTACGACTAGAGCGCCTATTGTTCCGTTGTGGCAATTGAGAGTGGACTGTATTTATTGTTTTAAGGTATTTATTGAACCTTTTTAATATAATTTAATATAATCTATACATCTATATCCATACATATAAATAAAATTGGAATGTCTTTTTGTAATATTGAAATAATCGCTTTTTACTACATGCATATACTACGTACATGAATAAATAATATATACGGTACATACATTAAATAACATTTTTTACAATTTTTGTCTGTCTGTCTGTTTGTTACAGCTAATTTCTGGAACGGCTGAACTGATTTTGACGAGACTTTCACTGATAGGTAGCTAATAATATAAGGAATAACTTAGGCTAATTTCTTTAGACTAGCTCCGCCCCGCGGCGTCAATCGCGGTACGACAATAACCGCAGGTAACATCGCGGGATTCAGCTATCAATATTAAAATTTAATGTATCCGAAGCTAAGCGAGACCGGATCACTAGTTTTAATATAATTTTAATATAATTTATATCAATTATCATTTAATTATTTAATATAATTAAATATAAAATTGATGCGTTACTCTTGGCGGCTGGATTTGAAAGAGAGTTGGTGTCAGGGCGGAAGTAGATCGCTGACACTGTGACGTTCAGAAATTGCACACCTATATATTACGTCCGGAGACACTCGATCGCGATCCTATAATGAAGTAAATATCCGTGCAAACATACTTTGCAACATACATACACATGCGAAAGTGGGATAGCGCAATATCTTTCATTCAGCCACGGAGCATTTGATCGATATGATTTGAAAGTGAATATATACATTAGGTCTTTATCTACGAAATTGATGTTTACCATACAGAAAGCTACTTATAGCTCCTCAAGAACTGATCACCGTCCTCGTCGAAATTGTCGATTACCACGAATAGTTCGACGAGCGAACTACCACTGAGTTTCTCGCCGGATTGCATTACTTATAGAAGGCAACAAAAAAAACTTTTAAAAAAACAGTTAAATTATTTGCTAATTTAGCGTTTATTGAATGGATATAACTCACGAATACGCTATATGCTCCTAAAATTACCGATGCTTATAACGTTCTTCAGTCCACAGTCCAAATACGAATCCTCAAGTTCTTCGGGCACATCACTCGTAATGAAGACTCCATTGAGCGGTCAGTGGTGCAAGGTAAAGTCGAGGGCAATAGATCTCGCGGACGATCTCCAACACGATGGACCGACCTCATAAAATCTGTGACTCACTACAACATAAATGATTGCGCTCACTCTGCGAAACATCGTGCCACAAGGCGTCGCATCGCGAGAGCATCGGTATCGCAGGATCCGACTGATGCATGACCACGACCACTCTGTCAAGAGTGTACGACTAGGAAGAAGAATAAAGTTCTTATGTTAGTGTGCTCACTGAATATGTGTATTTGCTCAATACACTAACTTTTATGCAAACAACTGTGAATGAAGTGTACCACAATAAGTTCGCACGTTACCGAATGGCCGTGGGTTGTTGCGAAAGATCCAGTTTTATTTTCTTTATACCTCGAATAGAACTTAAAATTAATATTTTTATAATAAGGAACTTCGTTCCTATCCGATGTCCCACGACACCACACATATTTTTATGTCAAGCTATTCAAACAAAGAGTCCGTATGTAATATCATTTACTGAATGATCAAACTCGGTCCATTTCCCACACTATTCTGTTTGTTCCTGAGAGCGCCACCGCAGCGTCTCACTGCACCTGCTGTTTACTACTTTAATTGCTTTAGCCATTAATCGCTGTCCAGAAGGGTCTAGTTCAGATCCGAACTCAAGTGAGGGAGATAAATAAAATACGCAACATAGATTATTAGCTGTTCATAAACTTGAAAAAAAATTACATTTCGAAACAAAAATTCGTATGGCCAAAAGTGCCAAAATATAAATGAATTAAAAAACTTCAAGAAATATTTTTAGTACTTAGAATTTTCTAACTACATCCCTGTATTCGTGGTCAGCTGTCGCATTCACATAGGGTTTTTACACCTCGGACAAGCAAGCCTATCCTTTGTTTTATCTTCCCCTCGTGTAGCAAAATTTCTTTTTCATAGGACCTTCGTACCAGCTCTATATTCGTAATTAATGTTATTACAGCAGTTTATGTCCCAAAGGGTAGACCACAGAAGCAAACTTCCATTTCAGCTCGATTTATAGGACGCTTGAATTACTATAAAGTTGAGACTTCGATTTCTTATATTCGATTTTATTTTAGATATATGTAAATTTATTAAAATCTGGCTTGAAATCTACAGTAAAACATGGTACTTAAACCTATTAATGAAGTTAGATTAATTTTTACAAAACGGTATTTTATATTGTCTTCGTGGAAGTCTTATGACACTGCAAAAATTAACTTTAGCGATCGATATTAAGAATAGCGCATGCAAACTATTGTTTCTACTATCGAAATGGGCATTTGCATTCGTGGGAATTTGCTTCATGTTCAGTGTTTAAGGGAGCCAACATCGACACAACTACGTAATACTTGACAACATTATTGCAAATCGACTCGATTACACATCGAATTTTAATAGTCAGGAAGAAATTCATATTATGCACAGCATCTTTCATGACATGATATAACATTATTAAATCGAAGTGCAGCTGATGAAACGATACGATCTTTTCATTTAAAACAAGCGCAATTGCAATTAAGCGTCGCGCGACACATTAACGTAGCAGAGACGGCACGTCCCCGAATTATTACCCGATCGTGACTGAACTGCGCCACCAGTGACTGCAGATTGCAATCCTCTCGTAACCGCTGACTTCCTCAACATACCTCCTTTACTTATGAAAGTTTGAATTCCACACGGGAATTTAAGGATATTCTTTATTTACCTGAAACTAACGCGAAAGATGAATAACGTATTCTCTTGGAACTACATTTGTTGGAACTTTTGTAAAAAGATGTGTTTGAATTGTAAAATTATGCACATATACAAAAACTATGTTTCTAACTCCTCCTTCAGTCGATCGCTAATTGCTAAGCATCGTGATGCGCCCGCCTGTGACCTTTTTTTGTAATTTGTAGCCACTTAAGTCGGTCAGTGGCACAATAAAGTGCGTGGCTCAGTCTCATGTCCAGACACTCGGACACTTGGTCACTCCATCTTTTTCGGCTCCGACCTCTGGATCGTCTTCCATCCACTTTACCCGTCACTATGAGTCTCTTCAGGTTGTCAGAAGGTTTTCTTGCTATGTGACCAAAGTATTGGAGCACTCTATATAGACATTTGGTGGATAGCCTCTGGTCAGCTTTTAGCTCGTTGAAGATGGAAGCGCTCGTCCGGAAAGCCGTCCAAGGGATGCGCAACATGCGCCGCCAGTACCACATCTCAAACGCCTCTATACGTCGCCTGTCAGACTCTTTCAAGATCCAGGTCTCAGCCCCATACAAAAAGATTAAGAAAACGAGCGTCTCAACAATTTGCACTTTCGTCTTCTTGAGTATGTTTCGATCTCTCCATATTTTGTTTAGCTGACTCATAGCGGATTTGGCCATGTTCCTAACTAATCTTTATTAAATAATATAAAATTTATATATTTATTATTATTATTATTATTTTATTTACTTTAAAGATATTGTATATATGTAAATCGTATGTATTTATATAATCGTACTATCTTCAAATTACTTTAAAGACACTCGGTTTTTTTTTATTAAATAGCTGCTCTATGCTCGCTGAAATTCATTTTAAATTTAGTTGCCAAATCTGTTATTTGAATAAGCTCGCGAAAGGGTTTCTCAGGCCAGATAGGTTAAAATGAGCTATTCGTGATTTTCGAATACCCTTCTTCTTTTGTATTCGTAGGTCATTCGATGCAGTTATAATTGTAGACCATTCTGAAGGTGTTCTAATCACACTTCGACTACAAAGATAGTCTATGGTAGCGTGAATCGAATTGATGTGTATTCCAGTAAATGACCACCATTTTACTGCGATTATATTTCATCCCATATCATCTCATTTCATTAAATTTCATCCCAGTTGATTAATGTTTCAAATTAATCATCTTCATTTCATTTCACTCCATATTATCATTTTTCATAAAATTAAGAATATAAAGTAAAATAAGACATGACTTAAAGGTCTCAGTTACCAGGTCATAAAATCTCTTAAAAAAAATTGATGTGTATCATTTGTAAATCGATCTATTAATAAAAACGTCACCACCATCTCTGTTCCGCAAGGAGTTTGTTATTATAAAATTATATTTTTTCACCGTATCCGCGTTTTTAGTAGCTACATTAAAAGTATTCTTGATATTTTCGCTATTTTACGTTGAATTCTATTACATTACAATAAAAGATAAAAATGTCTACTACTTCTTTAATGACTGAGAGACGAATGCGACTCTTACTTATTATTGTATCTAACATCACGTTGAATTGTTTACAATAAAATAACAACCTCCGCATAAAATATGCTTACGCTGATCCGCCCTTTAAGTCGAACGAATCGCTATAATTTTCGCTCATGTACATAATAATATGGGCTAGGGGAATAAGAGAGTGAAATAGGCAAATTCTCTCAAAATCATGACACAAAAATTATTATTTAAAATTACAAATTCAACGACACCGCAGCGCATCGCTCGATTAAATTTGAAGTATTTTATCCTATAAGTAGCTCTGCGTTTATTTGTGAAAAGTTTTTTGGTGGTAAAGTACTGAGTTTCTCGCCGGATCTTCTCAGTGGGTCGCGTTTCCGATCCAGGAGTAGATTCTGCAAAGCACGGCTCTTGCTAGGGTTCGTGCTAGCAACGTCGTCAGGTTTGAGCCCCGTGAGCTCACCTACAAGTTAAGGCTGCACTGAAATGGTCTCTCAAGACCATCAGGTTAAAAGGAAGGTATAAAAAAAAAACTAGGTGGTACAAAGTTACGTAGCACAAGTCAAAGGGGCACCTCAGAGAGGACATCTGGTCAACGTTCCCGTTTGTTTGGCAAACATTTAAGAGTCGTCGAGACTTAAAATTTTTCATAAGTGTCTGGCTAATTAGTGTTGGCACAAATCTTCAAACTGAAAACTTTTAATGACGCCGAATGAAAGTTTACACGCCCCTTAAGTTTTAGTACTCGACGTGCAAAATTTCTTGGCCTCATTAAGAAGTTAACGTTCAATTTTAAACGAAGCTGTTTCTATTATTGATAACGATATACATTGCTGCTCGTTAAAGCTACACCGGTTTCTATATTTACAAAGATGTTTGATTTGCTGTTCCTAAAGTTTTGTTTTCCCTTAAATGTACTTTCATTCCCGGTACATGTTTGAGTAAAATTTACTACCTATTTATTAAAAATTTGGAAAACTATGCGTATTGCGAATTAAAATCTTTTGTTTTAATTGTGTATTCCAACTCCTGATGCGATTATTGTTTTACAAATGACAACAATGAAAATTTATCGCCTGTGAGCTTTATGCTAATTGTTTTCAAAATAATTTTAAAAATGTTCATTGATTAACATTTGATAATCTAAAACTAGAAATTTCTCATACGTCATTACTAGTAGTTATTGGTAGGGCATGTTGCGAGTACGTCTTGTTTAATAGGTAAGATACAGTGTCCCTCATGTGTCGTGACCACCTCCATTCATCCATGAGTTTTATCGTCAAATATCGTATCATGTGATCTTGTCTTCAGCTGCTCTGAGATTATTGCAGACGATGTGATTGACAGTGCTGTCGACACCTAGTCAAGCAAACGCTTCGGGCTGTACCCCGCAGTTTTCTTTGCCAGTAATCACCAGTTTAGATTTTTTTATTGCTTAGATGGGTGGACGAGCTCACAGCCCACCTGGTGTTAAATGGTTACGTGAGCCCATAGATAGCGGCTTGGCTCTGCCCCTGGCATTGCTGACGTCCATGAGCGACGGTGACCACTTACCATCAGGTGGGCCGTAAGCTCATCTGTCTACAAAGGCAATAAAAAAAGAAAAAAAAACTACAACGTAAATGCGCCACCCACCTTGAGATATAAGTTCTAAGATCTCAGTATAATTACAACGGCTGCCCCACCCTTCAGACCGAAATACCATTATAATTATCCCATACGTATTTAAATTAACGTGGACCGTAAGCTCTATCCAATAACGCAATTAAAATCCACATTACACTATGAAAATATAAAAATGCTTCGGAAACAAAAAACACAAATTCACAACAAAAGTCGGAGTAACCAGAAAATAAATATTTTAAAAGCTAGTGCACGAAGTTGAGTCACGTAGACTACAGTCATAATAGTTGAAAGGCACCAATAACGTGTGGAAACGTCCCGCTGCGGATCGTGTCAATATGAAAGCGATCAAATTCCATTAAGGCGCTTGAGTTCCAAACGAGAAATACATAAAAGTTCAGTAATACAGACTTAACTGTAGCAGCAACTATGTCTATGGTGTGGTGTGTGTAACTATGTGTTATACTGGTGGTAGGACCTCTTGTGAGTCCGCACGGGTAGGTACCACCGCCCCGTTCATTTCTGCCGTGAAGCAGTAATGCGTTTCGGTTTGAAGGGTGGGGCAGCCGTTGTGACTATACTGAGACCTTAGAACTTATATCTCAAGGTGTGTGGCGCATTTACGTTGTAGATGTCTATGGGCTTCAGTAACCACTTAACACCAGGTGGGCTGTGAGCTCCTCCACACGTACCAGTAATCAATGTATGAAAACTTACCGTTGCATCGGTAGCTCCTAAAACCTTTGCGGCATCACACCAAACGCTCACATCTGGTGCTTAAGAAATACTTCTCTTCCATTGAAACAGTGATCAGGTTATGACATCATGTATACCACAAATTGTCTCCTAACTTTAGGAAGCGCTGAGTTAATTTGATGCGTAAGCGTTTTTGAAACGCTCCGAATAGTGTTTACGTGCTAATGGCCAAATATTTGATTTTCATTAGAACACGAAAGCCAATGATGAGTCATCGACGCTATTAATAATTGGTTCTATATTCAAAAGCTGTTGAGGATGACTTTTTCACCATTGAAATTGAGCTGAGTCCGTCGGATTTATCAATACGCGGTGACCAAAAGTGGGAGCTTTTATTATTGTGGTCAACCATGATAAGACGGCCGGATAAGGTCATGTTTCTCGAATGGAACCCACGCTGAGACACGAGATGTGAGTCTCAAGAGTCTAGCATAATAGCTTGACTATCTATCACACCGAACGTATGAACGGTTTGCTATAGAAATAAGTAGGATCAGTTAGGTATAGATCCAGTTTTAACTGGATTCGAAGGCTAGGAATTATTTGTGTAGAAGAAACAGAAAATAATATTGAGAAAAAGACTACTACTGTGGATTGGAAGTATTTTTTTTTCGATTTCCGTTTTTAATCGAAGGGCATTTTCGTCTCGCGTCCATAACCACGAAAGCTGTGGTGTATTGGAAACCTCGAAAGTAATTAAATGATAATTAAAACGCGAGATTAAACCATTAAAGTGATTTTAATCATTGTGGATTAATTAAGGGAATATAACGGCAGCAGCTAGAGATTAGCGGGCTCGCGCACCCAAATCCCCTGTTGAATACACACAATTGAACTCAGTGATGATCCTTTAAACATAAAATATAACTTGAACCGGTACACAGCTACTTATTGGATAAACCGTGACTGAAGACGTTCAGCCTACCAGCTGAAGCGGGTGCGGACCGGACACGGTTGCTTCGGTGAGTACGGCGACGAAGACAGGGTGGAGCAAACAGTCGGAGTCTATCTAGAGGATACATTTGTTACTGCCAACCGTGTGAATATGATGCTTGGTAGACATTTTTTTATGATCGAAAGATTACTGGTGGCCCGGAGGCGTTTCCAGTTTCACCAGGACAGGTGGGCGAGCAAAGACTCAGCTCAGGGGTGGAATTTGCTAACAACTGCCCGAGCGCCTCCGAAGGAGACCTAACAACTCAAGAGCAATTGCTTCGCGAGTGAATCTACTACCGGATCGGAATCGCGACCCACTGAGAAGATCCGGCGAGAAACTCAACGGGCTGATGCATGGGTTAGATTGCACGTCGACCTCTTTGTCGAGTTCGACAAGTACAGTTACCGGGGTTCCTAGGCCTACTCCTAGTGTTAGAGCCGAACACGTCTAATGCAAAGGTTATTGGATGTGATGAATACGTAAGAACGTGTCTAGGACGGTAACTGGCTCCGGCGTGATCGGGATTCGGTGAGTAGTCAGCGGGGGCAACGATAAGGCGATTATCAAGGTAGGTACATGTCTATGGGCTCCAGTAACCACTTAACACCAGGTGGGCTGTGAGCTCGTCCATCCATCTAAGAAAAAAAAAAAAAAAAGCTCAAGGAAAATCTAAAAATATTAAGACCAGAAAAATACATGTCCAAAAAAGGAAAACTCGGGCCTACAGCTCTAAGATAATCCTATTCTTCAAATTCGATAAAAGGAATGATTTTTACGTTTTATTTGCTCTATTTATACACAATATTAATAGAAAGAATAATATTATTTAGATAGATTAGAGATATTTACATGCGCAGTACATAACGCTATCTCTCTAGCTCAGCGGCATTTTAATGTGGGGTGACATCATAAAGTACTCATTCCTTGAAGTTTATTTTTAACTGGGTAATTTTTGAACAGAATCATTAATCTAACCGATTTAGAATCCATACGATGCCGTTAGTGTGAATATGTTTCATTCATTAGTGAACATCCCCTTCAAATATTTAAGACATGCAGTGGGTCAGCCGTTGTGACTATACTGAGACCTTAGAACTGTATCTCAAGGTGTGTGGCGCATTTACGTTGTAGATGTCTATGGGCTCCAGTAACCACTTTACACCAGGTGGGCTGTGAGCTCGTCCACATATCTAAGCAATAAAAGAAAAGAAAAAAATGGGTGCGCGAGGCCGCTAATCTCTAGCTGCTGCCGTTATATTCCCTTAATTAATCCACAATGATTAAAATCACTTGAATGGTTTAATCTCGCGTTTTAATTATCATTTTAATTATTTTCGATGTTTCCAATACTCCACAGTTTTCGTGGTTATGGGCACGAGACGAAAATGCCCTTCGATTAAAAACGGAAATCGAAAAAAAATCTTCCAATCCACAGTGGAAGTCTTTTTCTCAATCTTCTCTTCAATTTCTTCTACACAAATAATTCCCAGCCTTCGAATCCAGTTTTAGTGCGAAAGGTTAGGTACAGCCATCCTACTTATTTCTATAGCAAACCGTTCATACATTCCGTGTGATAGATAGTAGGACACGAGACGAAAATGCATGCATATACAAAACGATCAAAGTAATTGTATTCAAAGCTACAACCGTAAAACAGTCCGTTTTTAGTTGCAACAACTAATTGTTCCGGTCCACATAATATACTCGTAGTACTTGATAAACATTTTATATGATGCTAAATGCAAAACGTCATGCAAACGGAACGGTAAAGTTTCTGAGAGAGGCAATAGAAAACGTCAGACAACTCGTAGAAAGGCTATTAATTATGAGAAAGGAAATTGAAACCCCAGTGGAAATGGAAAAGTAATAAAATGCTACAGCGATTGCAAGACGAGTGCTGTTACCGCAGACCTCATTTAATATGACTACAATACATAATGCTTATGTAATATAAATTTATTATATTATATAATACACTGCAATTATATTATACGTAATTAATTTGCGTTTTTTATGACCCTAGTAAACTAGTTCACAATCGAAAGGTAAGTGGTTACAGGAGAATATAAATAGTTAGTTTCAATGAAATACTTTAAAGTATAAAATAATCATCTATATATCAATACGTGAAGTAAAAACTTTGTACCCTTTTTACGAAAATTGCGCGGACGGAGGAGTATGAAATTTCTCACAGTTATAGAGAATATAGAGAAGGATTGCACAATGATAATCTTTTTTTAAATTAAGCATAAAAAATACATTAAATCATTTAAAAAAAACATTACACACACTACCGTGTATTTAACACACACACGCATGCATACTATTTGTTTATTGTCAAACTTTTCTTATTGCTTAAAGTCTGTGATCAAATTGAGAATAGAGTAAATACTGTTTGTCTTTATTAATATTTTTATCTAAAGTGTAATTTGACGAAATCATTTTGGTGATTATAGTCTTTGACAATAGAATCATAATAATGTACTAACTTATAATTTCAATTAATTATAGTCGAATTTCGACTACCGGGGGACCACTAGTCCAAATAAATACACCACCTCAGGTGAGTCGTGAAATTGTTCACCTAACTTATTATATTTCATATGGCGAGACCGTATCCTATCTATTTAGGGATGACATTCCTTGGCTTCATTATCCACTGCTCACGATTTTGTCCTGCGAAGATGAGCTTCTTTCGGATATTTCGAGCTGCCTTCAGCTTGTTGGTGACTAGTGACACGTACAAATCGGCGTCAAGAATTATAATGCTAAGCATTGTTAACACATCTGTGCAATGAATATCCACCCCAAAACAAAGTTGAGAAAACTTGACAATAAAATATAATTTTTTCGCCAAAATTACATCCGACTTTATGCACCTTATATAGATCTGTACAAGATGATTAATTTATTTATAGGTCACTAATATCAAATACATGCGAATATACTTCTTTTTAAAACTATATACAATGAGGGGATAGTGATAGCGCTTTATATGAAAACTAGCGACCCGCCCTCGCTTCGCTTCGGAAACATTAAAACACACATGAAACCAAAAAAAATATATAAAAAAAAATGAAAAAAAGTAGCCTATGTTCATCAGGGACAATGTCGGCTTCTAATGGAAAAAGAATTTTTCAAATCGGTCCAGTAGTTTCGGAGCCTATTCGAAACAAACAAACAAACAAATCTTTCCTCTTTATAATATTAAGTATAGATATAGACAAAGTTTTCATTAGACTTCAAAAATATTGATCCACCTATCCTAGTGGACTACGTGAATCGCAACCGAGAACGTCTTCTTCAATATTCCGGGCGACGGGTCATGGATGTTTCGGCCGCTACCTCCTTGCCCGGAGGAGAGCGTTCCAGCTCCGGCACCTGTGAGGAGGCAGTTTCTTCCCATTTATAGTCACGGAGGACGGTCACCTGAGGGGGTTGAGGCTGCGCCACACGCTACTGTCACTCTAGCGCGCTGTAACCAGAAGGATGGGACGACACGTCGGCGGCTACGGCCTGCGATGCGGTCCCCGTTGTCGTCGTCGCTGTCGTCGCCGAACTTGACATCAACCCCACGAAAAGCCCACGAAAAGCGCAGCGGTGCTCTTCAAAAGGGGTCGCCCTCCGAACATCACTTCGAGCATCCCACTCCGTAGTAGGCGCGCAAACACCTCCGCCGTTAGTCCCATCACTCTCTTTGGCCAGCCCATACCGTGGGTCTCGAAGGTCAAATATCTAGGCGTCACCCTCGACAGAGGGATGACATTCCGTCCCCATATAAAAACGGTACGCAACCGCGCCGCGTTTATTCTAGGACGACTCTATCCCAATGCTTTGTAGTCGAAGCAAACTGTCCCTCCGTAATAAGGTAACTCTCTACAAAACTTGTATACGCCCCGTCATGACGTATGCAAGCGTAGTGTTCGCTCACGCAGCCCGCACCCACTTGAAATCCCTTCAGGTTATTCAATCACGATTCTGCAGGATAGCCGTCGGAGCGCCGTGGTTCCTTAGGAAAGTGGATCTCCACGATGACCTGGAGCTCGATTCAGTTAGTAAGTATCTGCAGTCGGCATCGCTGTGCCATTTTGAGAAGGCGGCACGACATGAGAACCCTCTCATCGTAGCCGCTGGAAATTACATACCCGACCCAGTAGACCGAATGGTAAACCGTCGACGTCGCCCAAAGCACGTCATTACGGATCCTCCTGATCCATTAACGGTGCTTTTAGGCACCACAAGCACCGGTCATCGTCCTCGTCGAACCCGTCGCTTGCGACGAGAGGCTCGACGAGCGAACTAACCCATAGACACAGCCCACTGAGTTTCTCGCCGGATCTTCTCAGTGGGTCGCGTTTCCGATCCGGTGGTAGATTCTGCGAAGCACTGCTCTTGCTAGGGTCAGTGTTAGCAACTCTCCGGTTGAGCCCCGCGAGCTCACCTACTAACGTTAGGGTGAAGCTGAAATAGCCTCTCAAGGCTATCAGCATAGGTAGGGAGAAAAAAAAAAAAAAAAGAGAAAGTCGCCGAACATACTGTGGAAGAGCAATCCAGTCGGCGGTGTCACGTTCCTACCCAGAAAGGTGGTTCTAACCCAGGCGAGTTATCCCGGAACACCGAGACTATCATTGACAACAACGACGACATTGGTAGCAGAGTTAACGGCGGATACCCCCCACTCTGCCAGGTTTCTGGAGATCGGACACGGTCGGAGATCGGACGTCGAGTGAGAGAGCAAAAGAAGAGTGAGTCTCTTGATGGGTAAGGTCCTAAAAAAGTCCTTAGGGCCGCTGTCCACTCCCAACATCGCGGACCATTCAAACCCCCATACCCCGCGTGTCCCGTAGGCGCGAAAACCTCACGGATCACGGATCATGCCCGAAAAAAATATTTCATAGATACTAAGAAAGACGAATCTTAACATGAAGACCTTTTTTAACTTAGTAATTCATCCAAATATGGAAAAGATTGAACTAAATAAATCTCATTTTAAGCAAATTGAACGGAAAACAGTGTTATTTTCTTAGACATAGGTCACTGAACGCGTCAGAACCACACGTAAAATAATCTCGCTCTCATATTTTTATTCACAATTTACCCTTGATGCTCTATACGCTTATTGAGAGTAACCGAAATACTGCCAACATTTTTTTAGGGATTTGCGGCTGGACGGTCACTTATTCAATTAATCATCCGGTCCAAAGCGTTGTTATTGGAATAAGAAAAAAGGTCTTTTTAAGACAAAATAATACTGTCCACACTAAATCGGGACAGAAGTATTATACAATATTGCTTCGTACAAGCTTAAGTAAACATATCAATGAACGTCAATTGTAAAAAAAGTTTTTAAAATTTAATGTAAGATAAATAAAAGTGAACCTAGTAATATTATGAAACATCAAAACTTGCGTGAACTGTAATACGAATAAAGTTACACAATCGTTAATTCGAAACTACATTGTAAAGTTATCCAAATACTCCAATTTAATTGACTAGCAACGTATTACATTGATTTACGGCCCTTTAAAATAAGTTTCTCCCCGAGAGGGGTTGGTCCGCTTCCGACTAATTTAAATCCTAACTTTTAGTTAAACTTCACCATATCTTTGGCAACAGAGCTTTAGATTACGAAACGATTGAAGTAGGTCTAAAAATGAGTTGTTTTTTTTTTAAATTACTTTGATGGGGGACGAGCTCACGGCCCATCTGGTGTTTAGTGGTTACTGGGGCCCATAGACACGGCCACCCCCCTTGAGATATGAGTTCTAAGTCTCAGTTTTGAATACAACGGCTACCCCATCCTTCAATCCGAAACGCCGAACTGCTACACGGCAGAAATAGGCAGGGTGATGGTACCTACCCGCGCGGACTCACAAGAGGTCTTACCACCAGTCAAACTTGAGAAAGCGTAGTAAATATAAACTTAATAAGTAAACATTAAAGCATTTTTCAATGGAGATAATTATATAAAATAGTATGTATCTACAGGGCTAAGCTATTTAACTCCGAATAATGTACTAACCGGTTGATATGTAATACAATAAATATGAAAATAAAAATGAAAAATATGTAAACATATTGTACGTATTTTTAATCTTATATAGCTGATACAACGCGTGCACGTGAGCTTCGATGAAAGGACAGGATATTACGCTTCATGGAGAAATTATAGAACTTCATGGATGCTCAGTACTTCTATCTATTTTATAGTCATCGGACTGGATTTTATCTGTAAAATCCTATGACCTTTGGCAATATTTTTCCATTTTAATTCGACTCCAATACATTCTATGTTCTTTTGAAGATAACAAAGTAAGAAGGAACATAACTCAAGGGGTTGTGTAACACTTCTCGGTCCAACATTTAATAACACCAAGTTTATATAGCGTTGAATGATCAAAACGTTTAATGTTTCCATGGTATTTACTCTATTAATGAAATTCTAGCCTCATTAACATTTAATTGAATGAAAATATTATTTGAAATTTAACTAAAAGTCTACGGCACGGCGGCTACTCAGCGTCAAGCCGGATTTATAAGGAGCCTTCGGGCCTCGGTCTCAGTGTTAACGGTAGCGGCTTGGCTCTGCCCCTGGCATTGCTGACATCCATGAGCGTCGGTAGCCACTCACCATCAGGGGAGGGGGTATATTCATCTGCCTATATGGCAATAAGAAAAAAGAAAAAACCTACTCTTGGGCATACTGTTGCTCCCCTGTAGGTGGCGGCTTCCCCCCAGTGAAGCTAAAGGGACGACCTGAGGGGGTGGAGGCCGCGCGGCGCGCTACCAGCACTCGAGAACACGCTGCCAAGGAGAAATAAAGATAGCAAAGGGTTGGCGGTGTATCGCGGCCCGACTCGGCAGGCTGGTTCTGGTCCAGCGGAGTGTTTCGGGACACCAGCGGCACCGTCTAGGCACACGTTTCATACATGGCTGACGCTTCAGACCTTCGATTCGTCTCGAAGGCTCCGTCGGCCGAGCATCCTCGAGGCGAACTGTGCTGTCTGGTTGTAATTTTGACCGCAGTAACCCCCTACCTCATCCGGTTTCTGACCTCGGAGGGGATCGGACACTTGGGCGAAGAGTGCAAGGGAGTCGTTTAGTGGGTAGGATCCTGAAAAAAACCCTTTGGTCCGCGGTTCGCAGTCGCGTACCAGTTCCACATCCCGCGCGCCATCCAGGCGCAGGGACATCGGAGGAGGTTCGGCCCCGAAAAAAATATTACACAAAATGTGTTTTGATATCATCATCATCATCACCAGCCACGTTACATTTGGTGTTGCGTTTTCATAGTAACAAATATCAACTCGACATTTGTTTATATACTTAGGACTATAATTGCTAGTCAGATCGCTGCTGCCCTGATTAACTAAAGGTAAGATAATGAAAATCCATGCTTTGCAGATTTCAAGACAGAACAACAGTTAATGTAATTCAATCGAACTCATATCTCACGGTGACGTGCAATTATAGTGTTCACGATTTCCGGTTATAAGTTATATCAGGCCTTCTCCTCATCTCATGGCAATATCATTTACTGCTAATCCATGAAAAACATACAAGAAATTACTGTTATTTGCTTACTTTAACAAGAAGAATCATTATTGGGGAAACGAATATATAAATTTCCCGTGTGATCACTTCAACGTAAGTTGCAGCAACACTTATCTGATGAGAGCGCACTTCGCTCCGAACCTGACCCAAATAAAACATGGCGCTATCTCGACGTCAGCGGCTTGGATTTGTTGGCGGTATAAAGAATTTAGTGTTCACCCCTGTCCGCCGCGACCTTACTGCGTGAACCACCGCTAAGAAACTTCGAGTGGTGCAAACGTATACTGATTGAACAGTATGTCGTTTTTTGTGATTGCAAAAATATGAATTGTATATTTTTGAAAAACCACAATCCGCCGTAACACGGTCACAGACTAAAACTAACTTATTATAAATATGTAAATAGCATTTATTTGTATATTTCTAACAAAAATCATAGGTTTCAAAATCATAGTGAATAAAGTATTTTGTTGTTATTTTTGGTATATTTTCCTTTTAAAGAAAAAATGGAAGCATTTGTAATATCTATTGCTTAAATTTCTATAGACAATAAGCTGAATTTATATGAAAAAAAAAACCGTATAAATTTCGAAAACTTTATGTTATTTTAAGTTTCGCGTTGTCAGAAAGTTTTGTCATAAGCAGGGAGTTTTTGTTTTTTACTAATCTATAATATCAGCTTAGTATACTATGTACACTTTATTTTAGTGTCTTTGTCGTATCCAAGTGAAATACGTAATAATAAAATTGAGAATAAATATTCCTCTATGGAATTTCATCTACAGTATATTTTCATAGCTCTTACTTTGCGCCGAGCCTAATCCAAACACGCCACAGTGTATGCCGCTATGTTTACAACGTCCGAGTGCGAACATTTAGCAGTCTCGCTCTAGGTACAACGTGCGACAACAACTTTTTGCCCGCTTTTGTTGGAACACCTGAAAAACGTGGAAAAAAAATTTGGAGGTAAACAAAACAGATTGATTCAGAAACCTCAATTGATTTTCTGTCAACATCAGCCCACAGTCGTCCACTGCTGGACAAAATGGACAAGAGCCTCTCTCAATCCAAACTACTGAGCCCGGTCTTCGGCTATCCTCATCCACTTCTTGCCGACCACCGTTCGGAGGTCATCGCACCACCTAACCAGGGGGCGTCCCACGTTGAGAACCCGTCTCTTCCAGCGATCGTCACTTCTACGACATGTCCGGCCCACTGGCCAGCCCGCTGCCACTTCAGCTTGCTAACTCTTTAAGCTATGTCGATGACTTTAGTTCTCTGTCGCATTTCGATTGTTTTTACCATTAACTAATCTATTCTAATAGCTTTATTATTGTTCTGTTAGTTTTATAGAGAAAAGAACGCAAAGGTGTTCGGTCCTATTTATGTTCCATCATTTTAAATTTGAGGTCGTCGTGGCCTAACGGATAAGACGTCCGGTGCATTCGTGTTGAAGCGATGCACCGGGTACCAATTTTTCTAATGAAATACGTACTCAACAAATGTTCACGATTGACTTCCACAGTGAAGGAATAACATCGTGTAATAAAAATGAAACCCGCAAAATTATAATTTGCGTAATTACTGGTGGTAGGACCTCTTGTGAGTCCGCACGGGTAAGTACCACCGCCCCGCCTATTTCTGCCGTGAAGCAGTAATGCGTTACGGTTTGAAGGGTGGGGCAGCCGTTGTGACTATACTGAGACCTTAGAACTATATCTCAAGGTGTGTGGCGCATTTACGTTGTAGATGTCTATGGGCTCCAGTAACCACTTAACATCAGGTGGGCTGTGAGCTCGTCCACACAGCTAAGCAATAAAAAAAAAATAAAAAAAAATTAAATTATCATAATTATTGTAAGTCGACTTGCACCTTCTTCTTCTTGAATAGGGGAAACAAGATGAAAACAGTAAACGGCAAAGTATTGTTGGAAGAATCACCTAAATAACGCTAGTGAATTGTGCTGGATTGAATTGTGTTTTTAAAATCTTTCCATTTGCTACTACAGCGCCACCTCAGCGGACACTTTTTAATATACTGAGATGGTTTTCCTTAATTCGACCCTCCATATGCAGTTCGAAGTTCTAATTTTATTTTATATTCTTTATTAATAAAGAGTGACTACCCTCCCGAAGTAATTAAATATACTAGACTTATCGAAGAAAGAAGGTTTGTAACCATTCCATTATGGACAGATTATACTGACGAAATTTTTTTTGAATCATCTGTATTGTTCTATTTACTGTGTCCAGGGTCCAGTAATTCACTGTCGTCATGACATGCAAGCTCCACTGCTGGCTGAGTAATCACATTTCGTGTCATCCTTTTGTTGCGACGTCGGGTACACAGGACACAAAAACTTTGTGATTTAGACACGATCATATGCGAAATATTACGTTCGGGTTGCGATACACGAAAAATAAAATGTCACATCGTTATCGAAACCGTACAAAACATTAATGTGCAAAACGGAGCCAAGTTCTTAACGTTCGCGTCGTTGATAAACAATTTAGATATAAGTTATGGCCGCTTTGGTGATTTAAATCATTCACAACGTTAATGTCATTTGTAATTGTGTTAAAATTTTGAAACTTAAATCTATGGGTATGTTTCCGATGTATGGTTACATAATTTTGTACTCAAGAGCGAATTAACCCATAGACACAGCCCACTGAGTTTCTCGCCGGATCTTCTCAGTGGGTCGCGTTTCCGATCCGGTGATAGATTCTGCGAAGCACTGCTCTTGCGAGGGCCAGTGTTAGCAACACTCCGGTTTGAACCCCGTGAGCTCACCTACACGTTAGGGTGAAGCTGAAATAGCCTCTCAAAGATATGAGGATAAGTAGAAAAAAAAAGTACTCAAGAGCAGATGCAGAATAAAAAGAAAACAATATTGGACCGGAATGAATTTAGAGGCAGGTGTGTTCACTGTAATAATCAAAAGTTTTGATATGGTGCAATAGCGGTGGAAAGAAGCGAATTAAATTTTTTAAATTTCTAAATGCGCACAGAAATGTGAACTCGATGGCGATGAGTTCCAAATTTGAAATTATATTTTTTTGTGATCAATTTTTGTAATTTCGAGAAGGAAGAAGAAACCTTCGAGAAGGATTTATTCGATCTCAAGAACATGGCGTCGGCATGTAAATTCTAAATTCAAAACTGTGTTGATAATTTGATAATAAATAAACGCGTATTAAACATGAATAGCATTAACACCACTAAGGTCTCTTTCAATATCTGGGCGACCACGTCTAATTTATTTCCAAATTTCATAAGGTAGGTGAAATCACTTAAAAAAATGCTCTTTTTATATAAAGAATATAAAGTAGATAGCTATAATTCTGACCGAAATCTGAACCGACTTTGACTGATCATCTTAGAGATCAGCTGTACAAAAAAAAACTTATCTAAATATAAAAATTTAATCAAGAGTCCCCAGCAGCGTCCGTATTACACTAAAAAATATTTACAATTTATAAGAATTACTCGCTTAAAGATATAATTTATATTTAAAAAGTTTCTAACTTAGTCATTTCTGTATGACAATTTTGTTTTTAACTTTTTTTGACAATAATAAATTGTCAAAAATCCTATTTTATGGTATGATAAATTAAAAATAAGAACTAATAAATTTCTCACTAAATTTCTCGCCGGATCTTCACAGTGGGTCGCAATTGCCATCCGGTGGTAGATTCTGTTAAGCATCGCTCTAGCTATGGCTTGTGCTAGCAAAGTCTCAAGTTGAACCTCATGAGCTCAACCAGCCAGAACGAAGCTGGAATAGCCACTTAGACTACCAGTGAATAGACAGGGTAAAAAATTCATATTATGCATCTAATATTGAAGCAAATAAACTATTGACTATTGTTCTCCTAAATACTCAAATAGTTGTTAACCGATGGCAGGTTTGGTTATGCAGTTAATCAGGCTTTAGACTCATTGACTTTGCTTTCCATTACTAAATTTCGATATATTGAATAGGTATGATGATACATTATCTTTATCTCTATATATAAAAATGAATTGCTGTTCGTTAGTCTCGCTAAAACTCGAGAACGGCTGAACCGATTTGGCTAATTTTGGTCTTGAATTATTTGTGGAAGTCCAGAGAAGGTTTAAAAGGTAGATAAATATGAAAATGCTCGGAATTAAATAAAAATAACTATTTTGTTTTTCCTTTGATGTGTCCCCCGTCGGACGGATTCCTTTTGTTTGTTTTAAGTTTATTTTAAACAAAAGTTTAGTATTTATCGATTAAGGCACTACGAAGTCTGCCGGGTCTACTAGTTACAAATAAAAAAACTCCATATGTATACGCCAAACAAATCAATTTAGAAAGTACGCATCGAGGAAATAGTTCTGATATCACAAACTTGGATTATCGCCAGTGGCCTGACATAGATTTGTTACAAGAGTGGAAAATTCAGTGTTCACTCGCGTTAAGTCTCGCTAGTGGAATAGCAACATGAATGGAGTTGTGTTACACTTTAAAATTTTAGGCAAAATATTTTACTGTCCACCCGTACCTTTATCAACTTTAATTGCCCGTGTAGGCAGACGAGCATACGGCCCACCTCATGGTAAGTGATTACCGTCGCCCATGGACGTCAGCAATGCCAGGGGCTGAGCTAAACCGCTACTTACCGTTAAGTACACTCCACAAGCCTCGTTTGACGAAGGACATGTCAAAGCTCATTCCAAAGCCAGCATAAGAACAATTATCACTTCTTGCTAGTAAGTAAGGGTGGCTTACTTAAGAGTAGCTTGCTAGTAGGCAATAGTAATATAAATTATCACATGTCTATGACATGACCGATATATTTATTTTATATAAATTATATAGAGTTTAAATTCAGGTTTATTGTTTTCTTTTTATGATTTCCGAACTTTCCAGTACTGTGATGTTCGTGGTCGCAGATGGATTAAAATTGTTATTCGTCGATGTTTGAATAATGTGCCATCTAAATCACAACATTTCTGTTATATCGAAGGCCAAGTACAATATTAGGTCACCATGCCAGATTATATACTTTTAGAAAGGTTCTCGTAGCCAATTTTAATAAGATTATGATGAATAAAAAAAACATATTATAAAAAGTAGTTTCAACTCCGCGACCTTTTCCCATGCCAATATTCAGTGAAGGGATTACGCTGGGCGGAATCCGCAAAGAAAGCAGTGTTTATGGAAATAATGTTATGTTTATTTATTATAAATAAATAAAAAACGTTAGGCAAACAAAAGCAGTTTGAATTATTTCAGTATGTTTTATCATAGGATTCTACAGTTTTATTTTGAACTATACTTTAAACAAATTGAACGCTACCTTACCATTAAACGTAGCCCACGGACCTAACCCACGGAGTTTCTCGCCGGATCCTCTCAGTGAGTCCCGATTCCGATACGGTAGCAGCGTATCAGTCATGCTAACAGTCTCTTAGGCTGAGCCCCATGAACTCGCCTACTAGTTAAGTGAAACCATAGATAGCCACATGAGGCATAGTTGTTGCAAAGTACGACTGCGCGCCGCCCTTAGTTGTGTGAGTGACCAATCTGTATACGCGTCAATGTTGTATATGTAACAAATTTTCCGGTCAGCGTTCTCGTCGAACCCGTCGCTTGCGACGAAGGTCTCGACGAGCGAATTAACCCATAGACACAGCCCAATGAGTTTCTCGCCAGATCTTCTCAGTGGGTCGCGTTTCCGATCCAGTGGTAGATTCTGCGAAGCACTGGTCTTGCTAGGGTCAGTGTTAGCAACTCTCCGGTTTGAGCCCCGTGAGCTCACCTACAAACGTTAGGATGAAGCTGAAATAGCCTCTCAAGGCTATCAGGATAAGAAGGAAAAAAAACCGCTCCATCGGGCACACACACTAACGAAAATGTGCATTTACGATTACAACTACAAATAAAGGCCACACGCGCTCGTACTTAGCAACAACTATAATTAGGTATAAAAGTATGTTAAACGTTGTTAAAGTATGTAACATTCGTATTAATGCATTGGGAATATCGAAGATTTCCTAGAAATTAGAAACTTAAATAATTTAGTAGTTATAAATACCTTAAAAATAATTAAATTGATTTACACACAAACGTTCTAGATGCAACGACTCCAAACTAGATTTTTTTTCCGATGCTATTGGTCCTGGAACATTAATTAAAAGCAATTAAAGTCAGAACTTTTGTTTTGCGTTTTGCATTGAGGACGTTAAATATGTCAAAAATACCCTTTAGATTACAACAAAAATTGTAGAATCGTGAAAAATACACTTTAAAAAATAACGATATCAATAACATATAGCATCGTCTTTGTTTGTAATTGAATTCAAAATACAACACGAACAAGATCGAAATTATATGTATATAGCTACTTTATATGAATCCAATATTAGTTTATCACGACACCCCAATTTGAATGTGTCATAATTAAAAAATAAATCTTTAAAAAAATCTCAACGGTACTTTAACGGTCGACGTGAACGCGAAAGGACATAATTTTTGCTTTAAAAAGGGGTAAAAAGCCTTTATAATACACGGAAAGGGTCATTACACGGCTGTTGAGTTCACAGCACACGTGCAAAAACAACCTCTTAATGTGTGTACAGGCCTTAAACCTAGACATTTATGTATCCACTAAGCAAGAGTTATATAAGTAACCACTGTGACTCTTGAATTTGCCTTACAAACGGTTCGCGGTATTTTTGAACACGTTTTTCAAGTACACCTTGTTGTCGGTTTGTTAATATACCTTGAATTAACTTCGCGATGAGCCGGAGATTCCAGAAGTTTATGTCATAAAACAGACAATGAAATGCAATGTTAACTAACGAATTTTACACATGTGTGTAAAATGTGTATATCTATTTTTTATATGTATAAAAAATAGATAATTTTTTATTAACACTTTTTTAAAGTAGACGATTTGTAATTATCCGGTCTTTAAGTCATAATAACTATTCATTCTAATATACGTGCTGATAGAACGAGTAACAAGGGTGAGACAGTATAAATGAGACTACAACCTCATGTCGTTATGATGTTTATTGGGTCCAATAATCGCTTAAAATCAAGTAGCAAATTAAAAGTGTGTTAGCACTAACCTCACTGACAACAAATAAATATATTTAAGTTAGAGAATGACAGGTGACTTTGAACTGATTGAGTTTGACAGACGAGCTAACGAGTCGTCGACTCTAACTAATAAAACGCTACCCGAATACACATGAGGTCTAAAGACGAAGCAACTACGTTGTCTGAAAAGCTTGGTAAACGTCTTCTAATGCAAACGAGACTTCGACTCATAGTAAAGCAGCTTTTCACAATCTAGTCCAGAAAAGCTAACAATAGAGAAGAATGGAAGCTGGAAGAAGCTAGTGGTAGGCAGACGAGCATACGGCCCACTTGATAGTAAGTGGTCACCGTCGCTCATGGACGTCAGCAATGCCAGGGGCAGAGCCAAGCCACTGCCTACCAAATTCATTTTCATTTTCATTAGTGTATGTATGTAGGGGTCCCAAACGATGGTCGGACCAAATAGCGGAGGAACTGGGGATACCTGTCAGCGACGCACTCCACCGGGCTGCAGAGCGGGATCGATGGAGAGAGTTGGTTGACGAAATCGGACGGAGTCACGATCCTCAGCAGTGAGGGACCGATCGAAGAGAGAGAGAGAGAGAGAGAGAGATGTACCCGATGGAGCGGTCAGTAGCTCCATACACCTAGCCTACATTGACGCGTATACAGATTGGTCACTCACACAACTAAAGGTGGCGCGCATACGTGCTTTGCAGCAACGATAGCTTCATTTAATCAAACTAAAGCCGCCCGAATTTGTAATAGTTGTTCTTTTTGTCTAACACTTTTTTAAAATGCCACAGTCGAAACAACTCCAAAATAAACATTCCGAACTAGCTGTACCACGTATGACTTACTGCAAATTGTATTTCTCAGTTACTTTACAGTGTAGTTTTTAAAAACGGAAACAGGAAATAAAGCTTTGTTTCGCAACGAAATTTACTTGGAACTTTGTGCGGGAGTTAAATTAATAGCCTAATAAATTTTGCGTGCTAATCTTTACCGTTTTATTCACTGAGGGGTTCAGTGGTTTTAGCAGATGTTGAATATCAGTCGTGTCGAATTGTTCCGGTTTGAATGGTATGATACTTAGGCAGTAATTATGCAATGCATCTTACTATAACCGCAAATTTTAAGATGATGCAGTGGTAACTTTCTTTTCTCGCTATATTTGACTAATGGCAGTAATGACTAAGAATTTGGTGGTCTGGCGTTATCATGACGAGAATGTTAATGAATCTCATCAGTTGTTGAATCGACGGCTATGTACCCTGCGGTAAAGCTCATAATGAACCAATACCAGCATATTGCAAGTTAATCCGGGCCTCACTATTCTCTGAGGAGCTTGACTGCCTTATTGCAGTTATCTTTTCTGCCCGTTCTTGTCGTAGGTAATAATAATAGGTAATAATACATTTTGTATCACAAGTGATCAATCTTTTCAAATAAAATTCCGTAATAAGACGCTTTAAGTTCGCTGAACAAGACGTTCAAAGATTCCTTTACATACGTATGTAGGACTTATCATAAAAGTATGTTAGACGATTGACAATTTCCACACGAGTGAGTGGCCATTGTCTTTGATCGACACACAAATTACTATACTTTTTTATTACCATTCTAACAAGCTATAAATTTACTTGAATAATTATATTGATGCTAAGCTTTGTTTGTAAGCTTTGCTCTTGATGATTTTAATGAAAATTAGTATTTGTAGTATTTTAAAAATAAAAGTGGCTCAGTGATAAATTGAATGCCACATCATTCGCTTTGTTTTCATCTTCAACACTCGAATAAGTTATATTGAAATCAAAATTTAATTAATTATTAAGTTCGGGTCTTTACCGGACCGCAGGGGTTCCGCATAGACTCATTTTGATTGCGGACGAGATAGGGCTAAGAACCGTGGGACCGGCCACACGACCTTAATCTAAGATTAAGTATCCCCAAAACACCAGTGAATGATTTTCATTAAATGTTATTACTCAAATTAACATTTGACCACGTAAATGAAAGAGAAAATGTAATTAAAGATTCTTTAACGGATTAATCTGATCTCGTCATGCTCTAAGAATTCATTTTACCAAAATTGATGTTTAAAAGGCTATAGTTTTTTCCGGATTACAGAGCCTTTCTGTGTACGAAAGGTCAAATTCGCAATTATATTAGATAGATGGTTGCCCTTCCCTTTAAATTGGAAGTCATGGGTTATTTAGAGGAAATTAACACCACGTTGCAGCAGTGGTACTAAAGTACTAACTGTACGGAGCTAATGATAGCGTTTGTCACATTTAAGATAAGGATATAAATTATGAGCGAAAAAAGTAATATCCAAAAAAGCCATGTGTGCATTTGACACACGGTAGGAAGGAAGAAAATTACTAATTATCTCGCAGACTTAACTTCTATCAATGGATTAGTTGATCTCTTTTTAATAAACTTCAAAAAATAAAGAGATTCTCACTTCAAAATAACTTTTATATTAAATGTGTATTTTTCATTCTCCGCCATATTCAAATCAATAACGATTTTTTTTTTGATTGCTCAGGTTCGGCTAGAATGTAATTCTGCTTCTATAATATTTGTGGGATATTCGTTTAAAAATCGAAATAAAAATAATCAAATCTATGACGCAAGGCGCAATATGTTTAGAAGAATTACTCTCAACTACTTTAGACTTCACATCTTATCTTCTGTTATATATTTGTAAAAAAAAACTTTTTTTTTTGTAAATTTTATAAAAAAAAAAATCCGTTAAAAAAAAATTTTTTTTTCTAGAGATGGACTGAACTCTCCGTCATTGAGAAAAAATACGACTTCAGTTTTATTCAATTCAAGAATATTGTGTAATAAAATAATTTGTGTAGAATAAAGGCTTTAAATGTTGTTTTCTTAATATTGTACAGAAAAGGCAATTAAGTATTTTATTAATGTTTAACCACTTTTAGAATATTCCATATCTACATCTCATTTAAAATACATTCACACTATCTCAAAGAAATTCCTCTTACAAAAAAATTCTACAAGAAGCAGTTCTTCTTACTGATTCTTATTGTTGTTGTTGTTTCTTATTATTATTAGCACACACAATAAAATCTCAATAAAAGTATAAATAAGGAGTATCCCCAGATTGAATATTTGCCAACACCTTTTGATAGGAGTAATTTTTTTTTGTGGAAGAATATTTATAATATGTTTACTACATGAAAATGAGGAGCCTATTTACATTTTTGAGTTTGGTTTTACTCCTTTTTTTCACAAAGACCCAGCCCAGAAATATACAATTCTCTTTATCATCAAACACACAACAAAAACACAATCTTAGTTACAATGCATAGGAAATCATTGTCATCATTGTTTTGTGAACACGTGAATAGAAATGGGAAGTATGAAGTATGAACTTAGAAGTGGGTCACGAAGGCGTCAGTGTGCTTTTTGAAGGGGAGGGTTCCGCCGCTGACTTGAGAACTGAGAAATGTGCGAGCTTGTAAACCTTGCTTTTTGTAGGTAAGTACTAAAATGAGCCATTTCAAAATACATTAGATGCCTATTTCATGCGATTTTAATACACGTTTATTAGCTTCAGGCGTATGTAAATAACGGACTCTTTGAACATGATTTTGACCCCCTTCAAAACGTCGGATTTACTCGAAATTTGGTATACTTATTAAGGACAGATTACCACGCTTTTTTAAAATAAAATCATTTTTTCTTACACTATATTTAATTCAAATTTATTAAAATTATATCCTACTAGCTGACCCGGCAGACTTCGTAGTGCCTCAATCGATAAATAAAAGACCTAAACTTTTGTATAAAATAAACTTAAAACAAACAAAAGGAATCCGTCCGGCGGGGGACACGTCAAAGAAAAAACAAACTGGTTATTTTTATTTAATTCCGAGCATTTTCATATTTATCGACCTTTTAAACCTTCTCTGGACTTCCACGAATAATTCAAGACCAAAATTAGCCAAATCGGTCCAGCCGTTCTCGAGTTTTAGCGAGACTAACGAACAGCAATTCATTTTTATATATAGACATTTTTATTTATATTTTCTATAAAAGCGTATTTTGTTAGTTTTTTTAAACTATTATTTATTTATAACAATTACTTGTAAAATAATTTTGCATCTGTAACGAAACGATAATCAATCAAATTAATTGAACATAAACTTACGGTGTTTTAAATGCCATGAAAAAAAAACACATTTACAAAAAATCTCTGACAATTTAAGATGAAAAAAATGATTCTGAGCTAGAATACATTACGAAAGCAATATCCCCGAGGAACATTTCCGGCAACAACACTATTTACCGTACACTATACCATATATGGCACTAAAAGCATCTGCACTTAGTGACCGAGATGCTTCATAACACACTCAAGTCAGTACGCATATTACTTATACACTATAATCATTAAACCAGTAATATGATTACGACATTAGTCAAACGATACTACGTTATACCATTGTTCTTTTACTGTTAAAACTGTGAAAACTTGCTCATTAACTTTGTGAGTTTTAGTTCCCCGCGATACGCCCCTCCCCCGCGAATTGCCCTCCGACAGCGTCCGACAATCTTGCTCTAGCGATAGACTTCTTTCAATCGATTAACTTTGAGCGCGTTAACGCTTTAGGTGACGCCATCCGCGCCGCCTCCACTGCACAGCACTTCATCGCCGTTGTGCAAGAATACGCCGACGTATACGCGTCGTTAAATACGTACGTCCTTCCCTCACTCCGCCGGTAATCAATGGCGTACAAAAGTAGGCTGAAACCCCTATCCGTAACGATAGGATTTTTTAACGCATACGGTCTCGCAAATCAACGTGATCAGGTTTGTGATTTTTTGCGTGACCATCAAATTGACATATTTTTAGTACAGGAGACTCTACTTAAGCCCGCGCGCCGCGACCCTAAAATCGCGAACTATAACATGGTTAGGAACGACAGGCTCTCTGCTCGTGGTGGTGGTACCGTCATCTACTACAGAAGAGCCTTGCACTGCATCCCGCTCGATCCCCCCGCGCTCGTTAACATCGAAGCATCAGTATGCCGAATCTCACTGACGGGACACGCGCCGATCGTTATCGCGTCCGTTTATCTTCCACCGGATAAGATCGTTCTAAGCAGTGATATCGAGGCGCTGCTCAGCATAGGAAGCTCTGTCATTCTGGCGGGCGACCTAAATTGTAAACACATCAGGTGGAACTCTCACACCACAACCCCTAATGGCAGGCGGCTCGACGCGTTAGTCGATGATCTCGCCTTCGACATCATCGCTCCGCTAACCCCGACTCACTACCCGTTAAATATCGCGCAGCGCCCGGATATACTCGACATAGCGTTATTAAAAAACGTAGCTCTGCACTTACACTCGATCGAAGTAGTTTCAGAGTTAGATTCAGACCACCGTCCCGTCGTTATGAAGCTCGGTCGCGCTCCCGATTCCGTTCCCGTCACGAGGACTGTGGTGGATTGGCACACGCTGGGCATCAGCCTGGCTGAATCTGATCCACCATCGCTCCCGTTTAGCCCGGACTCTACCCCGTCTCTTCAGGATACCGCTGAAGCCATAGACATCCTAACGTCACACATTACCTCGACATTAGATAGGTCATCGAAGCAAGTTGTAGCGGAGGACTTCCTTCACCGCTTCAAATTGCCCGACGATATTAGGGAACTCCTTAGAGCTAAGAACGCTTCGATCCGCGCCTACGATAGGTATCCTACCGTGGAAAATCGTACTCGAATGCGTGCCCTACAACGCGACGTAAAGTCTCGCATCGCCGAAGTCCGAGATGCCAGATGGTCTGATTTCTTAGAAGGACTCGCGCCCTCTCAAAGGTCTTACTACCGCTTAGCTCGTACTCTCAAATCGGATACGGTTGTAACTATGCCCCCCCTCGTAGGCCCCTCAGGTCGACTCGCGGCGTTTGATGATGACGAAAAAGCAGAGCTGCTGGCCGATACATTGCAAACCCAGTGCACGCCCAGCATTCAATCCGCGGACCCTGTTCATGTAGAATTAGTAGACAGTGAGGTAGAACGCAGAGCCTCCTTGCCACCCTCGGATGCGTTACCACCCGTCACCCCAATGGAAGTTAAAGACCTGATCAAAGACCTACGTCCTCGCAAGGCTCCCGGTTCCGACGGTATATCTAACCGCGTTATTAAACTTCTACCCATCCAACTCATCGTGATGTTGGCATCTATTTTCAATGCCGCTATGGCGAACTGTATCTTTCCCGCGGTGTGGAAAGAAGCGGACGTTATCGGCATACACAAACCCGGTAAACCAAAAAATCATCCGACGAGTTACCGTCCGATTAGCCTCCTCATGTCTCTGGGCAAACTGTATGAGCGTCTGCTCTACAAACGCCTCAGAGACTTCGTCTCATCAAAGGGCATTCTCATCGATGAACAATTCGGATTCCGTGAAAATCACTCATGCGTACAACAGGTGCACCGCCTCACGGAGCACATTCTTGTAGGACTTAACCGACCAAAACCGATCTACACGGGAGCCCTCTTCTTAGATGTCGCAAAAGCGTTCGACAAAGTCTGGCACAACGGTTTGATTTTCAAACTTTTCAACATGGGCGTACCGGACAGTCTCGTGCTCATCATACGGGACTTCCTGTCTAACCGCTCTTTTCGATATCGAGTAGAGGGAACCCGCTCCTCCCCGCGACCACTCACGGCTGGAGTCCCGCAAGGCTCCGTTCTCTCTCCGCTCCTATTTAGTTTATTTATTAACGATATTCCCCGGTCGCCACCGACCCAGCTAGCCTTATTCGCTGACGACACATCCGTTTACTACTCAAGTAGAAACAAGTCCCTAATCGCGAGTAAGCTCCAGAGTGCAGCGTTAGCCCTCGGACAGTGGTTCCGAAAATGGCGCATAGACATCAACCCAGCGAAAAGCACAGCAGTGTTATTTCAAAGGGGAAACTCACCGCTTATTTCCTCCCGCATTAGGAGGAGAAATATTACACCCCCGATCACCCTCTTCGGCCAACCTATACCCTGGGCTAGGAAGGTCAAGTACCTGGGAGTCACCCTGGATGCATCCATGACATTCCGCCCGCATATAAAAACAGTCCGCGATCGTGCCGCATTTATTCTCGGCAGACTCTATCCCATGATCTGTAAGCGGAGTAAAATGTCCCTTCGGAACAAGGTGACACTTTACAAAACTTGCATAAGGCCCGTCATGACTTACGCGAGTGTGGTGTTCGCTCACGCGGCCCGCACACACATAGACACCCTCCAATCCCTACAATCCCGCTTTTGCAGGTTAGCCGTCGGGGCTCCGTGGTTCGTGAGGAACGTCGACCTACACGACGACCTGGGCCTCGAATCGATCCGCAAACACATGAAGTCAGTGTCGGAACGTTACTTCGATAAGGCTATGCGTCATGATAATCGCCTTATCGTTGCCGCCGCTGACTACTCCCCGAATCCTGATCACGCAGGAGCAAGTCACCGTCGTCGCCCTAGACACGTCCTTACGGATCCATCAGATCCTATAACTCTTGCATTAGATACCTTCAGCTCTAACACTAGGAGCAGGCTGAGGAACCCCGGTAACCGTACTCGTCGAACTCGACAAAGAGGTCGACGTGCAGCCTAACCCATGCATCAGCCCGCTGAGTTTCTCGCCGGATCTTCTCAGTGGGTCGCGATTCCGATCCGGTAGTAGATTCATTCGCGAAGCAACTGCTCTTGAGTTGTTAGGTCTCCTTCGGAGGCGCTTGGGCAGTTGTTAGCAAATCCCACCTCTCCTGGCTGAGCCTTTGCTCGCCCACCTGTCCTGGTGAAGCTGGAAAGGCCTCCGGGCCACCAGTAATCTCTCAATCATAAAAAAATAAAAAAAAAAAAAAAAAGAGTTTTAGTTATGCGCCGTACAGGATTACTTTGAATAGATCACTAAAGAAATAAGACTGCCCATTGTTACACATTTGATAGTTATATTACTATTATACTAATATATTATTATTACACGAAATTCATAGTGGAAGTGCTATGAACATGTGCTATGTATCTTATTTGTCAAAAATGTCGACACATGCGTGATTTGAATTCCTGACTGGCGATGCTCGACGTTTGCGAGTCCACCAACTGACAGAAGGAGGCGGCCGAATGGCAAACGTAGAGCTCTTGTTCCCTCTAGGTGTCATGCCATCGCCACCGAGCCAGGTGCCGAAAAGAAGGCCTTCGTCCAGCTTCGGTCCCAGTTAGGGAGCAGTCTCCACCCGGTGATGATCACAAGGCGACTTGAGGAGATCGGAGTTACGCTTCGGCGGGAGTGGGATCCGCGTCACCGCATGTACTGAGGAAATGCACCCCGGCCGTAGGAGTGCCACGTTCCGACCTGTCAGGCAGGTTCTAACCTAGCGGGATACCCCGAAACATCAGCGCAAAGCCCGGACGGCCTGACGGGCTACCGTACCATTGATGCTGGTGTCGTTGGTCGTTGACGACGCCTTGATTGGGCATCCTAACGATGGGATTAGGTTAACCGAGGGAATCACCGTACTCTGCAAGGATTCTGACCTCAGACGGAGATCGCACGTCATGTGAGAGAATACAATGGGAATCATTTGGTAAGAAGGACCCTAAAAACGCCTTAGGTAAGCGGTCTGCCCCCAATATCTGCAGATCATCCAGTCTCAAAAACACGCGCGCGTCCCCTACACCTCGACACCTCGTACGAAGATTGGCCCACTGCCAGCAAAAAAGGCGTTATTTGAATACCGTACATAATTAAATAAGATTGTACCGGGCGTCTTATTTTTTAGACCATGACAACATGGAATCTAGTATGTAGAAGCGTAGTGAGTGGATGCCTTCAGATTATATTGAGGCGTAACGAAATATTAACTAACGAAAACATCATCATATTTATTATGTTAGTTTAGTAAACATATTTTCTTTTCAATTATCTTTAGGCTAGTTTAGAAGTCTCGTGTCAACTTTAAATACGTTATTTCAACGCCCTATACATTTTGTACTTATACGTATTATGTATTTTATTTATTTTTATTTTATTGCTTAGATGGGTGGACGAGCTCACAGCCCACTTGGTGTTAAGTGGTTACTGGAGCCCATGGACATCTACAACGTAAATGCGCCACCCACCTTGAGATATAAGTTCTAAGATCTCAGTATAGTTACAACGGTTGCCCCACCCTTCAAACCGAAACGCATTACTGCTTCACGGCAGAAATAGGCAGGGCGGTGGTACCTACCCGCGCGGACTCACAAAAGGTCCTACCACCAGTAAAAAACCAGTATACAGAGTAACATTTACCAAGAGTATGAAATTTTTTCTCTTCAGAAATTTCTCTACTGATGACAATAAAAAATATATCTAGCATAACTATAAAAACATATCCGGGTTTGCACAAATATTCGATAACGTTGGCACTGAAATTTGACGTTTCCTAGATACGTTCGTTCTTACATAAACGTCAATTTCTATCTATTTGGTCAAATCTAAATCATTTAAACACGTGTCTACTATAATATTTCATATCCGGGCTCGGTACTCGGCTGTAGTCGATATGTTCGATAAAGATATTTGATATTCGGAGTATAGGTGAGATTGTTCTAGTCTCGTATACTTCCGACACTTACACCAGTTATAATTGTACAATAGGCGGTCATATCGCTAATAACGATGTCTTCAAAACAACCGGTTTTTTTAGAAAAAAATCTAGAAAAGAGTAATTGTGAAGAAAAATAACATCACGTACATATATAATTATATCACGTACATACCAATATACTTACATAATTAGATTCGCATAATTAAAGTGATATATAGGATGTCCCAGAAAGAATGGATAATCCTGAAACACCTAATAATAGTAGAGCTATTCAGGACTCGAAATAAAAAATAAAAAAAAAAATCTTAGGTTGTACCCAAATTAAAAACACAGAAAAAATACCAAATTCCATGATTAAAATTTAGGTTCAGATTAACTTTTGTAAAAAATTACACTAGTTACTCATATGATTTCCTGCATATTCCTATAGTCCATGTAGAATATTGTAACACCAAAAAACATATGGATTTCATTTATTTGTAGCTGTTTTATATTCCAGAAACGCACCGCAGTATTGAAAATATCAACTTTTTTTTATTAAATACGTAATATGGTAATTTGGTACCTGGGATTTTTTTTTTATTTTGTGTCCCCAATAACTCTACTATGAAGTGTTTCAGGATTATCCATTCTTTCTGGGACACCATGTATATTGTTAAAAAAAAATAGTTTTACGATAGGTACTTAATGTATTTACTTGATCTATAATTTTTTTGTTTGGAACATATATTTGGAACATACATCTATGTTCTCAATTTTAATAACGTTAGTTACAACTAATTGAAGATTTTGATAAGTCTTACATTGGACACGTGCCTTCGATTCAGGATTATTTAGAGGTTAGCGATAACAGGATTGTTAATCTTATAGATACGCTTATCAGTTTCATTAATTACCTTATTTAAAAGCTGTTGCCAGTGGCCAACGTTTTATTTGAGAAGTCATGATGTTTATGTTGAAAGGGTTAGGTTTTTTCGTTGTAGCGCTGACTTTAACAAAAGCCTCAGAAAGAACAGCACTCTCAGAACTTGGTATTTATAACTATCATGACCGAATAGGAATCCCAGAGGCTAAAAAGATTTGGTATGGTGAAAGAGAATTAATTCGTTCCGGACAACGCATTGCAGGAGGTTCGACTACCACTATCTTCTCAGTACCCTACCAAGTAAGTGTCATTCTAAGCCTCAAAATTTCTCAGAATATCGAATATATATATTTTTTTTTTATTGCTTAGATGAGTGGACGAGCTCACAGCCCACCTGGTGTTAACTGGTAACTGGAGCCCATAGACATCCACAACGTAAATGCGCCACGCACCTTGAGATATAAGTTCTAAGATCTCAGTATAGTTACAACGGCTGCCCCACCCTTCAAACCGAAACGCATTACTGCTTCACGGCTGAAATAGGCAGGGAGGTGGTACCTACCCGTGCGGACTCACAAGAGGTCCTACCACCAGTAATTACGCAATTTATAATTTTGCGGGTTTGATTTTTATTACACGATGTTATTCCTTCACCGTGGAAGTTAATCGTGAACATTTGTTAAGTACGTATTTCATCAGAAAAATTGGTACCCGCCTGCGGGATTCGAACACCGGTGCATCGCTACATACGAATGCACCGGACTTCTTATCCTTTAGGCCACGACGACTTCAAACTTTAACTTGAAACTTTAAACATCTTAGGCAGGATTAATTCTTACTATAAGTGCCATTCGCAACTCGGTATGTGGTGGTACCGTCATTTCGGATACGCGAATCTTGACAGCTGCCCATTGCCAAAACGATGGCAACAACATTGTGGCTTCCATCACCGCAGTTCTTGGCTCCAATATGCTATTCACTGGCGGCACTAGACTCACCGCAACTGGAGTTGCTCTACACCCAGGATACAACCCGTGGATTGTAGCAAATGATATCGCTATCATACTTGTACCAAGAATTTCTTTTTCAAGTAAGTACACCTATGCTATTTTCGTTTTAGAGTCGCGTTGAGTATCTGGAGACGTCACTAACCAAAGACGGATTTGTTGTCTTAAATGTAATTATTAAATAGATTTGCATTGTATGGTATATCGATCTATCGCTAAAATAAAATTCAACAATGTTGCATGGAACACGTAGAAACAAGAATACGATATTGCTGGCATATTAGCAAGAAAACAGATACATAAATATTTTTGAACACGGGTTTGCAACCTCCGCGGGGAATGGCCATACACATGTTGTAGTTTCAATAGACCCATTACCTACAAATGTGACTAATAGCTCATTTGGCCGTCCACGCTAGTTCAATAATATGAATAAAATAACATTAGGATGTTTTGCTTATTTTCCAGCAATGATTCAAGCCGTCAATTTACCTTCAGGCAGTGAAATTAATGAAAGTTTTGAGGGACGCACAGCGGTTCTTTCTGGATTTGGAGTCACTAGTAATGGTTTGTATTTAAAACTAGCTTTTGAATGAAATTTCAGAAGCATTTCGGTAACAGCATAGCAAGGAAGAATCGGTTTGTTTTTAGACAAAACATGTACTCATATTTGTGTTTAGTTCTGTCTTACGCTTATACCGAAAACTATGATCACATTAGCTCGTATCTATCTCATTAAATCACTTACGAAAATGAGTCAGTCAAGGTATGTGGCAATCTAAAATGCTTCTACAAAATTCAACTACTTCCAATTCAATATATCCTCTGTTTCGAATACATATTTTACAGTTTAACCATACAAAATAATATCCAAATCAAATAGACAATCAGGTTTCATATGCTGTTAGTTATTTCTGTATGCAAAAACGCAATATTTGAATAACAGTGAGTAATACATTAGTTGAGCGTGTCCAACACATGATTAGGCCGTGAAAATAGATTATACAAAGGGTAATTTTTTTAGCTATTTTCTTTTTGGCAATTTTAATAGTTTTTATATTTACGACACGCGGTAACCGAAGAAAAAATAATATAACATATTAAAAACAGATCGCATAGTAAAATGTATTTTATATTATATATTGGATCAATGAATTTACAAATTAATGATTTTTGGCTCGTTATGAAGTTATTCTATAGATAAACGATAATTGAGTGCATAAAACAAAGGGAAATACATATCCGTGTATATTCTCTACGGGTTTACAGATATTAAATTCGCACTTCGTTAAATTCACACGAATTTTACTTGTTGATTTTCTGAACTACATCAAAACACGATTTTGAACGGCCGATAAGATCGTGTATTTTTAACTTGATCTCATGAATATGCACAATGTTCGTATTTCAAATAAATCGCTCTCAAAATTACTTTATTTTGGGTCAGCTATTAAAACAAATTATTCATAAATTTCTTCTAAAACGGATTTAATTAGGTTAATGGTTAATCAACCTTAAAATTCCTCTTCCGCTAGACGTTTAAATAAAAATTAAAAATATAAATTTTAGTACGTTTAAGTAAAAATATTTAAAACTCGTTTTTTTTTCTCGCGGCTGTTCAAACACTCACGAGTCGATTTCATAGTAATATCTAATTTCTGCCGCGAAGCAGACATCTACCGTGATTTGAAATGTAGGATAACCTTTATTTCAATTTTAATGAGAATTTGCCCTGATGCGGCATTCATGCTGTAATGCGAACCTGAATAACCATAAAATACTAATAATAAAATAAAAACTAAACAATAATGCAACTCATATACTAAGCTATGAGATAAAAAATTCATATTTTGATCAATACAGATGACAAATTTTCTGGTGTCTGATTCTAGGAGCTTCTGTAGGCCTTTTTCAAGCAATAAGTTCGGTCAACCTGCCCGTAATCAACAACGCAGAATGCATCAGATCTTACGGAAATGTTATTCAAGCCCATCACCTCTGTACCAGTGGCGCTAATAACAGGGGCGCCTGTCCAGGCGACACCGGTGGACCTCTGGTCGTGAATATCAACACTAGACGAGTTTTGGTGAGAAATATTTGTGACCCGCTAAACATTGTCAAGTACCACATTGTTCACTGTTCATTTAGTATTTATTCATCCATAGCGATCAATTCAAATGCATGACTTAATTATTTTGTCAATATTCACTTTAACTAAATGTAATGTGTATCTCAAATTTCTACACTATGAAAATTTCTACACTACAAGACTGCCAGAATACACAACACTGTCATAATAGTATTTATTATTGATACCATACGCATGCGCGGCTCCACACGCTTTTAATTGGTACTGTCAAAAGAATAAAAAACTGCATAAAAAAGGGTTGCTTGTATCACTGCTCCAAATATACAATTTTCACATTTAAAGTATTGGCATGAATCTAATGGTGGTTGGACTATGCATAAGGACATCAGTTGCTGCGATCCACGTGGATCTGTTACGGCCACACCAAAGCCTATACATATATCTTTATTCAAGGCCAAGTCCAGCGTAAACTCCCGTAAAACAGCGATCCCTGTCCAATTATATTCTTAACCGTTTCAGACCAGAGCATGTGCTCCAAGAATATTACTATCTTTTATTTAAGTTACTATATTTTATTGCATAAGGCGCAGTTTTTACACAGTAACGTACAAGAACTTGATCCACCTCATCACGGTAGTTGCAGACAGGATGATTTAGAAGGACCAACTATGGCATATGTTTTTCAGCTTACAGCGCTTCTTCTAGGTTCTTGTTAGAATCTTTAAGCTATTGCAACCCGAGAGTAGAGTACCCAGTTATTGACCGAACTCTGTCAGAAAAATAAGTTAATTAAGCAGATAGCAAAACAGCAATTCTGACAAAAAAATCTATATAACCCCCAAAAACTTTAACTAAAAGACGTTTCAAATTATTGTATCTAATGATTTAATACGTGAGGCATTTTATCTCCGGGTAATTTTAACTTAAGCGTCCAATCTTTTTTTCCAGATCGGCGTAAGTTCTTTCTTCGCAACATCAGGATGCACTAATGGTTTACCTTCTGGTTTTTCTAGAGTTTCGTCTTTCGTATCTTGGATCCATTCAATTTAGTAAAATTTGTTTGGAAAACGATGTATCTGAATTTTGCACATTTATCATTAAATTTTATTCAAGCGAAAGCGTCTTTTATTATTTATAAGGTCTTATTTTGTAATTCTGTGGTAATTGTCAAAATACATTACAAAATCTTTAAAAAAAAGCGGTGTTGAATTTTGAATAATAATTTAACTATTGTTAATTTAACATTAATTGAACACAACTATTGTTAATAGGATTAAGAATATTATAAAAGTGGAACGGATTAAAAATGAATTACGAGTATTATGTTAAAGACGCTATCAAAATATAGGTAACAAGAACATCTCAATATCTTTTTAATGCGTTGAAATTTTAACTAGCGTCGTCATAAACCGCAATATGCATTATATTATTTCAAAGCAATTTATATTTTAAAAAAATCATAGGCTGGAAAAGAAATAGGTTTTGATAAAATAATACATTCTTTACATTCTAATAATTCAATTCCAGTAATTGCGATAATCCAACATAATTTCGACTAAGAATTCGCGACAAAATCGCTCTTCAAAGGGTAAATCTATATTTAAGAGACCGAGAACTTCCCTTTTGTAATTACATTTTTATACGATGGTGGTGTAGGCCGCCCAATGCCTCATACAAATTGATTTATAATAAAAACATTAATAGACCGTTTGGGTCTTTCCTTCAAAATCTCTTTCGCAGTTAGTTTTTTTTTTTATTGCTTAGTTGGATGGACGAGCTAACAGCCCACCTGGTGTTAGGTGGTTACTGGAGCCCATAGACATCTACAACATAAATGCGCCACCCACCTTGAGATATAAGTTCTAAGGTCTCAGTATAGTTACAACGGCTGCCCCATCCTTCAAGCCGAATCGCATTACTGCTTCACGGCAGAAATAGGCGGGGTGGTAGTACCTACCCGTGCGGACTCACAATTCCTACCACCAGTTGAAAGAGATATCTTAATAATATATGTATGTTTAACTTTAATGTTTAAAGCAAACATTTTTGTACGTAGCAAGGAATATCCTTACGTGAACTGTCCTTTAAATAAATACTTTGTGGTAGGCAGCGGCTTGGCTCAGCTTTCGGGGATTGCTGACGTCCATGAACGTCAATAACCACTCACCATCAGGTCGTCTGGTTACAAGGGCTATTAAAAAAAATATTCAAAGTGTCAAACGAACTATACAAAATTTATAAATTTGTTTAATCTCTGGTAATAGGGCATTATGGATCCGCACAGGCTACGAACCAATTACGCTACAACGCAGTTTGCGACCTCACGTCTCAAGGTGGGCGGCATGGATCGTGACCTTATCTCCCAGTGATATACTTTGCAAAACACTCTCCATTTATCATTACTTAAGACGTAAATGTGGGCTAAATTTATATCTATACAACTATTTCGGGCACCTTAAAGCGTATCCGTCACGTTTACCCAGCGTCGGCCAATATCGCCAGTGTAAGTTTAACTTTGAAGAGTTTAGGCAAGGGTATATTCTGTCTCATCTTTTTTACATGTAAACAACTTAGTAAAACACTATAATTCGTGTTAATCCGACAGTCTGGTTTTAAATTTATAGGGTTGTTACATTTTAAATAATAAATGATTCTATTTTTTCTTGTTTTTTTTTTAAATTCAAGTATGTTATAAATTATAATTTATATTCGAGGCAATTTTATCAGCAAAACGTCGAGAATATGCAATAAATTAGGTCTCACTTATTTCCTAATAATATAATAGTTTTTCTTCTAAATTCGTTTTCATTTAAAAAACAAAGTAGATACCAGTAGAAAGTATGCATCTATATAAAACTATACAGCAGCACTTTCGTCACGTTCGTATTTAAGGCTATGCTTTTGATTTATAAAAGGATATCGTAACTTAAATAACAACCCAGTAAATAGTAGAACGTATCTACACGCATCGGCTCCGACTGAACAGGCAATTGTTGCTTAGAGCAAACCACTAACTTGAGATTCGCAGCCACAATGATTTGATCAAAGGAAGTACCGATCTTCGATCTCTGTTACTAATTAAAGATCCCATCCCTTCATCAGTCCGTAGTAGGAATGCTCTTTTACCTACCATGAATATATATAAAAAAGAAGATGTGTGGTGTCGTGGGACACCGGATAGGAAGTTCCTTATTATAAAAATATTAATTTTAAGTTCTATTCGAGGTATAAAGAAATTAATTATTCGGGTATACATTTTTTATTATGATGATGATTATTATTATTATTCACAATAATTTATAAAAAATATATAATAATAATATACAAAGAAACAGCTATTTCTATGAATAATAATAATAATAACCGTCATCACGTAGACTATACGGTTCTTGCCGGTTAGGGTACCCCTCCGCATCGTCCCATAAGGAACTTCGTTCCAAAACATAAATGCAAACCATCTGGTTTATTTTATTTTATTTTTTATTTGGCAAAGATGAGTAAAGAAAGTCACGACTCACCTGGTTTTTAGAAAATACCGGAGCATATATACATCACAACGTGAATGCAGCCATTGCAACATGAGGTTAAAGTCTCAATTACATTGTATAATGGATACCCCACTCTTCAAACCGGAGCGCTTAAGTGCTGTATGCTAGTAATAGACAGGATGGTGGTACCGACACGTGCAGACTAAATATACGGCCTATCACCAGTAAGATGTAATAAAAAAACCCTTAGTCTGTGTATTTATTTATCACGTTGACAACCCTATTTATAGAAGCCTTGCAACGGTGTGTTGTCGTGGCGGCGTCGGCAATACATTGCAAGGCGTATTGCAAAACCAATGTTTTATTACGTACACAGTATACAAAGAATATAATAATGTACCACATCAACATCTTCATTAAATAAATAAATAAAAAATTCGTTCATTAATCGTGTCTGAAATACTCGATTGAAGTCATTATTTTTGTTAAAGATACTACTTACTATTATACGGGTTTTGAAAGTTATCGTCTCGTATATATTTACGGTGATTATAACACAGGGGGAAATAACCACTCACCATCAGGTGGGCCGTGTGCTCGTCTGCCTACAAGGGCAATAAATAAAAAGAGATTATTAAATTGTGTTATTGAAGATTGAGCTAACTACCGCCACAGCTCTCTTCTGGACCTATGAGACGTTAAGACCATATTAAGACTGACAGCAGCGAAAGCCTTATTATCGGGTCTATTCTTAATGCAGAAAAACAAATAAAACAGATCGGACTGACCTAAGGGCGGATCCAGGGGGGGTCATGGGGGTCATGACCCCCTCCCTGAGCTGGTTCCAGTATCTAGGTGGACCACATATTGAATATGATGATTTTAGGACCACGGTTATGGAATTAAATAATCTGCCTCATTCCGGGCGTGATAGTGCTTCTCTGGATATCTTCAAGAGAAGATGACAATATGTACGTGTATATGTACAAGTTATTATGTGTTAAGTTTTTCAAGTGTACAATAAAGAATAAATATTTTTAAGTACAGTACTTACGTACATTAATAACATACATACTTTTTACTCGTATCTATTGTTATCAAAAATAAATTATAAGTTCTTGACTTGACCATGACTATGTGACCCCTCCTGGCACCAAAGCTGGATCCGCCCTTGGACTGACCACATGGTTCTGGGATAAAACAAAAATGTTTTCTAACCGCCGCGCCGCTAAAAAGTTACATTTATTATTTGTTTACGTAAATTGTAAGTACATGTTGTGCATTCAAATATTGTAATTATACGTAACATTCTTAGGTATTTTTTGTTTTTTTTTATACGTAGCTGGTTCACTAACTATCCGTTCAAAATGTCCTAGAGGATTGCAACAAGCACGAGTCTTACTCTTATTGAAATCATTACCTACTTTAAAATTTCTAGCTTAAGTTTGTTAACTTGTCGGGTTGAATTTAAAACTCTATCTGTCTATTAAGTATATTATGCCCCGACAATATTTACCAGAAAGAAATCATACAGAAACGCAGTCTAGGCGAAGACAGTACTGTGCCATCTCTGATAAATTATTAGAAGCATATACGCAGGGGCGTGTCTAATTTTGCGCTTTTAGTTCATAAAATAGCTCACAGATGCCGCTACTAAAGCCAATCGAAAACACAGTAAACACATTTTAGGTTAAGTAGGGCTACAAGTTCCATCACTGTTCCGGAAATCCATAATCTCAAATATATTAAGTGTATAATCTATGTCCATAATTCAGGATAAATAAATACGATTATTATCCATTTTAAAACAGTACAATGATGTTCTGACTGCTATGCATTAACCATATTTTTTGTGATATATTTGGTGTGATGTCACTGTGAATTGTATGACGTCATAATATTATTATAAAATAACATTATCAACGTAACAGTGTGATGTGTGAATGAGTGTGCAACCTGTAATAGATCGTCGTGGACAACATCATCTAAAGAACTATGATGTTTGTGTATATTTAAACATGCAAGAAATTTAATATTCGCATTTAAAACGAAAAACGCGCTCGGTCACAATCTTGGTGAATTAGGTTAATTAAAATAAGAATTTATTGTTGTATCTTTGAAATAATTGTGTTAGGTACACATATTTTATAAAAGTGTTAACATTGTTATCGCTTGAATTTTGTACGTACTTCACTATATAAATAAAACAGTTGGCTATCAGTTTTAAACAAAGAACAGCCACTGTCTGTGCCTATGCTTATTTATGTAATATGAAGTTCAATATCACTGCTATGTAGTGAGATCAAAAATATTTTTAACACTTACGAAATCGTGGCATCGTCAGTGGAATCATTACCTCACGATTTCTACCTATTATTAGGTAACTACGTCAGCGGACTCCCATTTGCATTTTACGCCCTAGTAGCCAACTAACTGTGCAGTAACTCGTACGTGTCTGCATCAATATGACAAAACGCACAATTGTTTGTATTTTCGTGACAATAATACTAACAACTGACTGTTATAAAATACTGGGAATATTTCCATCGCTGGATCGCACCAACTATCTGACTTACCGTGATTTATTTAAAGAACTAGCAAATCGAAACAACGATTTGACCCTGATCAGTCACTTTCCGATGTCAGATGCTCCGGCTTCGTACAAAGACATTTTATTAAGTGACAGACATGTGTATAAAGGTTTATCTTTTGAGTCAGTGATAGGCAGTGAAGTGTCGCGAGTGCCCTTTGAAACACTAGTGGCGACAAAAGCCGGCAACGATGATTGCAAAACTCTCATGAATAATAATCAAGTACTGCATTTGATTAGGACGCGGCCTCAATATGACGTCGTACTGGTCGAATCATTTAACAGTGACTGCGGAATAGCATTGGCGGCAAATTTGAGTGCGCCGTACATAGCATTGAACCCGAAGCCTTTACAGCCTTGGCACTACAATCGATTAGGTATCAATTTCAATGCAGCTTATGTAACCCAAAGCGGCTTATCGTACGGAAAAAATCCTTGGTTCCTAGACCGAGTAAGAGGTTACATATTGTATCATATTACAAACTGGGTGTACTATGTTGGTTCACAAATCACAGATCACGTGTACTTATATAAATATTTAGGAGACAACCTTCCGTCTCTCGAAATGCTTGCGTCAAATGCTAGTTTAGTGTTTGTAAACACACATCAATCCGTTTTTGGGGGTATCTCCAGGCCTGATAACGTGATAGATATTGGCGGCATACACGTGAGACCTCCAAAAATCATTCCAACAGTGAGTATGAAAACAACATTACACTTAATAAAATATTTCACAATAAAACTTTGCTTCCATAGTAATTTAAGTGTTTATGATACAGGCAACAATTCCATGAGAATAATTTTAGGATTAGGCGTTAAATCACGAAGTTGCCAATATAAATTAAAAAATTCAAAATCCTTCATTATTGTTATTATTTAATCAAAACGTATACCTAGGTAACGTCATTTTCGATACTTGCACCTTTGCAGTCTCAAGGGATCAGGATTCTACACAGTCTTGGAAGGCATCTTGTAGCGATTCCTGAGCACCTTTTTTCAAACAATAAACAGTCTAATTGGCGAAAAATAACGAAATATGATATTTATTCTAATCTAAAATATAAAGTTTGTCGAACAGCAAACAATGGCGCATATTTATTGACAAGTCTGTGATTAACACTATTATTATTGTACGGAATTATTCTAAATGATGTTTAAATTAAAAATCCGAAGCAAACTACTTCATCTAAAAGACTTTCTATTCACACTTCACGATTTGGCTCTTAATTCCTCCCTGTCTGTACCTACTCATTAATGACGGGCATCTCATAACATCGGTCAATTGTATTTTGTCAAGTGTATTATCTACAAACGTAGTATTATTATTGCTAGCTATCTTTGCAATCTAAAACTAATCAAAATTTTAAGGTCTCAGTGTGCACCTCTAACACTGAATTTAAAATCAACTGAGAGACGATTTTTGAACTAAGGAATGTTCTAAGGTTTGTAAAAACTTTCCAAATTAAACACTACGCCCAAAGGGCCACATCACATTTCAAATACTATTACGTCATCACTTGGCCGCAAACTTGTCTGCCATAGAAAGCGGTAAAAAAATGTTATATTTTGATGTTGCCGAATGCAAAGGGAAACTTTCACAGTTCGACCGTGTACTTGGTATGACTGATTTACGACTTGTTGATGATAAACTTTCTGATATTTATGAATTATTGGTTATCACCTGTCGCGAAACATGAGTTTCGACCGCTACCGCATTAAGTATCTGTGTTTTTATATTACTAACTGAGAGATATGACTACAGTAAATTTTACAAGAACAATAAAAACATAAAACAATATTTAAAAGCCAACTCAGAATATTAAATAAATTCTGCATGGAGATTATCAAAATCATTAATGCCCTACTTATTCACCAATTGATAGAAGATTTGAAAGTATGATGCGAAACATTATCAACACACATTGACGACACTAATCAAATTCAAGAGAGCGAATAAAATTTAACAATACTAGTATATTCCGTGGCCTTGGATACGATCCACTTCGTTTTTTTTTCTTCGTGTAATTGACACTACATATGTACCTACGTATATACTTTGTTCTCAAATACTTGACACGTGAGTACAAAAAGTGCAGTTTATTTAGTCAAAAAGTATTATTGTGAGGCCATTTATAGAACTCGATCATGTTAAATGAGAAGTCCTAACATTTCGACAAATAAAATTGAAAAGGGGGTGCCTTTGTTGTGTTATTTATTTTGAAGTAGTGGTTTGCATTACGGAATCCTTAGTGGTAATTTATCCCTTTACGACTGTCGTCCATAGATTGCCTTCCTCAAACGTTTAGGGCCTATATTTCCGAAAGAGTACAAGAAATGTCGGCTTAAAATATGTTTATTTATTCTATGTATTATATATTTATACTTCTTTTGCGTTTAGACAACCACATATGAATTAATACCCCAATATCTGAAGGGCTAAACTATACTTGAGACCTTAGAACTTATATCTCAAGGTGGGTGGCGCATTTACGCTGTGGATATCTATGGGCTCCAGAAACCACTTAACACCAGGTGGACTGTGAGCTCGTCCACCCATCTAAGCAATAAAAAAATTTGTTTTTACAGACATAAAAAATATGTTTTTTTTAGGAAATCGAGAGATTTATAAACGAGGCTCAGCATGGTGTCGTCTACGTGAACTTGGGTTCAACGGTAAAAGATTCCACCCTGCCTGCCGAAAAGCTGGCTGAACTCCTCCTCACCTTCAGAAAACTACCCCACAGGGTACTTTGGAAATGGGACGGAGCAGCCATACAAAACCTGCCAAGAAATGTTATGACAATGAAGTGGCTACCCCAATATGACATTTTAAGTAAGAATTAAATATTCATCTGTTAATTAGACCCATTTAATCTAATTCGATTGATCACCAAGCACAGCGTCGCCTCTTGATTTTCAGGTCCTCAACCAAAAGCAAATAAAACTTAAAGTCTGAACATATTTCTGATCAGTAATTAATAAAATAAAAACTAACACCATATTCATAACGAAGTAAAAATTGGTAATAGGGCATACCGTTATCAGTGAAGTAGTTGTGCGTTCCATTTCAGAAGGTAGGACCATTATATCCATACAATAGAAACTGCAGCTTAGTGTCTCAATTATGGATTTCATGTCTTAATAGTCTGGTCTGGTCGTGGTCTAACAGGCCTATGCCCGCCTGGGCAATAGCATCATCTGCTTATCTACAGTTCCAAAAATTATGAAAACTTTTTGATAGCATTCGTAGAAAAACGAGCTCAAGGCTCACCTAGTATTGATTGATTACTGCAGTTCATAAAGATCACTACATCAATGTCGCCACCCACATTGAGTCTTGGCGTCGGAATACCTAATGTAAAAGCTATCCCACCATCCAAACCGGATCGCATGACTACTTCGCGACAGAAACTGGCAAGACGATGACAATGGTCCGTGTGAACTTACAATACGCCTTGACACTTAAATGATTTTGGATTTGACTTTCTTCACGATCCTTCAACGTGGAAGTCCTTTGTTGAAAGTGAAAGCTGTACCTGCTTGCGGTATTTGAATGCTAAGACAGTTGTATCGATTGATACACGGTATATCTCATCCTATAAGGCCACGAGGACTCCCTTTAATATTTTCGGCCGTATCCCACATATGCCGCACGTCCTCTAGGCCCGGGAATCTCTTAAGAGTTTCGGCCCCCAACCCGAAAAAAGGCCACGACGTAATGTTAAACAATAAATACCTTTTAAGACTTAAACTGAAGAGTTAATTCATTGTTTACAGAGCACGACAATGTAAAAGCATTCATCACCCATGCCGGTATATTGAGCACCATTGAAGCTATCGACGCTGGTATCCCTGTGGTGGCTATTCCCTTATTTGGAGATCAATATGGCAATGCAGCAGCAATGCAAGACGCCGGCATGGCGACCATAGTGCATTACCAGGATTTAAATAAAGAACATCTACTGGGTGCAGTCAATGAAGTTTTGGATGCGAAGTAATTTTTTATATTATTAATGAATCGTTTTTTTTTCTGAGGCCATAGACACCACATCGTCTAGCAGGAATCTTAATCGGCTTAACGACTATCTCATGTTTCAGACCTGCGATTGCTTGTTGCAAAAATAAAGAACACGTTACCGATTCGCTTGTGCCCATGACCTGCTAAGCATATAACCTTTTATTGTTGCTAAGATAGATGAATACACTCATCGAGCACTACATCTATTAGTGGTTTTTAAAGGTCATAGATGTTGCAAGGTTAATACCGTCAAACACCTTAAAACATGACGTCTGGTCTCAATCTAATTTGATTTTTTTTCTATTTGTCAATTGAATTCTGTCACCGGATGTCCCACACTTAAAACTGGAACGAATGCTTACATCACGGCAGAAAAAAGTAGGAGTGTGGTAACTACTCGTGGGTCAATACGCACTAACACCAACAAATACCGGCTGGCGATCTCGGTACGCTGGTACAATACTCAGAGAATGATACTGTGCGTTCGCCACTGAGAATCTCCTGCAACGAAGGGCTGGATTTACGAGCGAATTAACCCACAGACACAGCCCACTGAGTTTCTCGTCGGATCTTCTCAGCGGGTAGCGTTTCCGATCCGGTGGCAGATTCTGCGAAGCACTGCTCTTGCTAGGGCCAGTGTTAGCAACACTCTGGTTTGTGGCCCGTGAGCTCACCTACATGTTAGGGCGAAGCTGAAATAGCCTCCCAAGGCTATCAGCATAGGTAAGGAAAAAAAAAAAAACTGACTGAAAAATTATTAAGGCGTATATTCTCAGTGGCAAGTCTAGCTTATTATCACCCCATATAAATATGATAGTAAATTAGTATAAAGAAAGTATATCATATTATGTTTGTTATCAAATTGCGATATGTACAAAAGATTTTGTATGTTTCCTTTAGGAGGCAACAACAAGCAAAACTGACGTCCAGGCTGTGGCACGACCGTTCTTTGTCGCCTTTGGAAAACGCCATCTATTGGACGGAATACGTAGCTCGATACCAAGGAGCTCCCAATCTTCAGCCTTTGTCGTCACAAGCACCACTATATCAACAATTGCAGCTAGACGTGTTATTGTTTGTGGCAATCGTTGTTTATATCCTGTTCTACGCTTTATACAAAATCCTCAGAACCCTTTGCTGTTGTTGCTGTCGAGCTGATTCCGGAAACGGCGATGACGTAGGGGATACAAGGAAAAGAAAAAGAGTAAAATTCGAATGAATAACTCAATGGAGATAGAACGTGATCTTTATCGCTATAGTAAAGATCTCTGTATTTAGAGATGCTTAGTGTTTACAATGGACATGCTAATAAGGATTGTGGGCTTGAGAATTTTAAATTTTTTTATACGATTTATCAGTTTGACTGTTAATTTATTTTTAAGCATATAGTGTACGTCAAATAACTAAGACCACTACCTGTTCTTACTCAAAGAGTCTGTCTCAAAGAGTGTATCTGTGAATTAATGTTAAATAAAAGCTTATTTACTTTATGGTCGTATTTTGTTATTGAGCACTGTACATTACTCGTGAATATTGATTTTAGATGGTAGTTTCTATACAAAAAAAATTTGGCGTTATCGAACTTATGACCAGTACCACGAGAAATATAAATTGTATTTTACTGTTGGACAGTTAAAAATTCGACTTTCAGGAATATTATATGTATATATTGTATGTATATTATTATTAGGTCTATACGTGTATATTATATTATGTGTTTATACATATACAGTCAAAACCGTTTACTGCGACATCGTTTAATACAACATGCCGGTTATAATAACCAAGAACAAAGGTCCCGGCTGAATGCCATATGACCGCCTTATTAAAAATATTGCTTTCTACGACATTGGTAATACCGACATACCTCATAAAACGACCACATTTAATTTAACTAATATTTCGGAGAATTAGATCTGTTAGAACGACCGGCTAAGCTGTATTGTAAACAATTTGAATAGGTATCCACTGTAACGGACGTGACGTCAGCTGTCATGCCCTGCCGCCAGCCAAGCCGCCAAGCCATATTAACACGCCCCCTTCCGCCACAGCCAACGCCACCGCCGCCAGCCAAAGCCAACGAAGGGGGGATAGTGTTAATAAAACAAGCCGTGCCAGCCATTTCTACCTGCTTTCTGCATTCTCGCACAAATAAAAGAACTTGTCGTTACGCTGCTGGTTTTTATTGTCACATCATTTGCAACAATCAGAAGTGGCATAAAGAAATGAAACAACGTCATATACACGCTCAGATCTCTCGGTCTTCTGACAAGTTTGAAGAAGATGAAGCTCCTATTCCACTGGCGAGGAAGGTGTTGAAAAATTGCTTCAGAAGGAGGTCCACAAGGCGATACTTGAGCTACAGGATGAAGAACCTGGAACAATCAAATCAAAGGGACTTCGACGTCGTCGGACCAAGAGCGCCTGCCGCCCTGTCCTTCCATAATTCTGGTTCACGTGGAGGGAAACTAAAAGAGCAGCAACGTGGTTACTCCACTGCGGCACTACGAGATTCACGGCTACGAGCTTCCTTCTCCCTGCCTGCGACGCTGCTGCGCGGCGAAGACAGCTACGTCAAAGTCATCAACATGAGCTCGGAGACCATCATGTGGCCGCCGGGCGAGGTCCTGCCGAGGGCCAACAGCTGCGAGGAGCCACAGCCAAACAGCCAGGTGTGTTGCATTTCTACTTGCCCTAGCCATGCCATTACAAATATTTCGAGATTTGAGGGTAGAAATAAAAAAAATTAAAAGGAGCCATTGAATAACAAGGGTCATTCAGATTTAAAAAATACAGTATAAGCATTGCTTTGCTACGAATACACATGATTTAGGTATTGCCAATTTAGTCCAAATGCAAATTAAGCTTACTAGTGATCAGCCCGTGTATCGCCACCTTTACTTTCTCATAATGAACAAACGATAGTTAAATCTAAAGCTAATTAACTTTTAGATGCCGGCATTATAAAATAATCTCAAGCTAGTCATGCTTCACCAGTGGTCTTATTAAGAAACAGAACGGCGACAGTAGGCTATGCGTTGATTATCGTGCGTTAAACGCTATGGTAAAATATAAAAGTATCCACCGAACAGTACTTCACGAGTTTAGATTTAGACCAGGGCTACCATAAATTAAGCATTGTGCCAGACACACAACTGCTTTCATTACGCCGCAAGGTCATTATTTCGAGTACAGTAGAACTCCTTTTGGTTTAGCATATGTGCCATCTGTATTCATGCGTTTCTTCTTTTTGTCCACATTATTCTTCAAGATGGGGTGGTTAAATGCGTTTAATTAATAAAATAATTGAGTCTGTGGGTAGAAAAGAAATTGAGTAAAAATAAATGTAGGTCAAATCGAGATACTAGCAATTTTAAACGATTTACCTCTACCCTCGGTTGATATAAAATCAGGTTCAATAGTTATTGAGAAAGTACTTGGGAAATTTTATGGTGGAGACTTCAAATTAAATATGAGTAAATGCTCATTCTTGGAGAAACAAGTCACTTGTTTAGGTCATAAAATATCTTCAGACGGTATACAGCCGGGTGCAACAAAAATTGACGGCCGTTTCGCAGTTTCCTGTGCCAAATAATGCTCATAGTGTGCGACAGTTTATTGGTTATATGTTACTTGCGCGTCCATTAACTGTGTTAAGAAAAAAAAAAAAAAGATAAATCATGGGTGTGGGGCCGTGAACATAACGCGAATTTCGAACAACTGAAAAACAGTTTATGTTCCAAACCTATGCTAGCTCTGTATAATCCTATGCTTCTTACAGAAATACAAACCGATGCGTGTAACTTAGGAATTTCTTGTATACTATTACAAAAACAAACTGACAACTCACTGCGGCCTGTTATGTATTTTAGCCGGGTTACTAGGAAGGAAGAGTGTGTATCATAGTTAAGAGCTCAAAACCTGGCGGTCGTACAATCGCTACGTAGGTTCCGTGTTTATGAAGTAGGTAAGCATGATATAGTAGAAACTGATTGTACTGTGGTTTGTGCTACGCTTACCAAACGCGGCATTATACCACGCATGGCGCGATGGTGAGTTTTGAAAGAAGATTATGACATTAGTGTTGAGTATAGACCTGGTGAACGTATGGAACATTTGTAGACGCGCTTAATAGGCATCCTGTTGACATGATGAACGTAAATTATCTTAAAGTTACTAATTGATTCTGTACTGTGCAATGTCAGGACGAAAAGCTTAGTTCGATTATAAAGCAATCTATACTAGCATTATAAAGCTGAAGAGTTTGTTTGAACGCGCTAATCTCAAGAACTGCTGGTCCGATTTGAAAAATTCTTTCAGTGTTAAATAACCCATTTATTGAAAGGTTATAGGCTATATAAAAGGTTATAGGCTATATAACGCTAAGACCGCTAAGACCATCATTGTGTCACGCTAAGGCCAATACAAGCGAAGTACCAGTAAATGTTTCAAAATCGGGTTATTTTCCCTTTTAAGAGCTTCCGGTGCCTGCGCTGCAGAAGCGGTTAAAGTTTCGCTAAAATAATGTGACAGAATTGTTCCCCTTTAAAAAAAAATGTCCGCGATAGCATATATCTATATGTTAAGGTTGGCTCACTATAACGTTTTTTTATGCTAACCAAATTTGTTCTAAAATAAAGCATTATTTGTGAACTATATTCCACGCGGACGAAGTCGCGCTGATGTTAAAGATAATTATGAACTAGTTCGAAATTTTTTTAAGGGAAATAGACTCGCAGTCCCTTCGGCTAAATGGAAAATTGTACAAATGCACTATGACGACATTTGTCACGTGGATCTAAATCATCGTTTAGCTTTGATTAAAAGCCAATATTGGTTTCTTAAAATGACACGCTTTATTAGGAAATACGTGGCAGCATGTCTTTATTGTACACATGAGAAGGATAACTATGTTAAAAAAAAGAAGACTGTCTATATCCGATCTCTAAACCATCTGATACTATGCGCATGGTACAAAAAGATAACATGATGCCCTTCTGTAGGACATCTAAAGGGCACCAACCAGTACATGATCGTAATGAAAGATGCGTTGTCTAAATTTGTGATAGCTGAACTAACGCGTACTGTAAATTCAATCGGGACCATTCGTGCATTGAAAAATATATTAATAGGGTTTGTCCAGATACCCGAATTACGTGGTGACAGACTACGGGAAAGCTTTTACGAGTAGGTACTTTAAAAAAAATATATCAGAAGATAAACAGTTTAGGCATACGTTAAACGGTATTGCTTGTCCGCGCGCTAATTGGCCAGGTTGAACAAACTAAACATATAATTTTATGTGTTGCGGGCAACTGATCCTAGTGAAACTTCAAATAATTTAAACTCCGTCATTTGAGGCACAAATAACACAATTAAAAGTAACAGCGGCTACAAGCCTTGTGATTTAATCTTTACGCGCTCTGGTAGGTCAATATGTGATGTTTTCTTGGTCGCGAACCAGAAACTGTTGACGCACGGCGTAAGATAGCTGCAGCTAGGATAAAACAAGCGAGTACAATAATGACACACAACATTAATATAAAAAAAGCTCATGTTTATAAGAAAAGGCATATTTGTATCGTAGAGACAGGCGCCAACTGGTTAGTAGCGCCGCTAGGATTAATACCAAATTAGACGATTTGTACTCAGGTCCGTATGTAGTAACTAAAGTAGTAGGTAACAATTGGTATCGAATTAGAAGTATATCTAAAAGGTTTACGAAGTTATAAAAACTTCACTGGCCTGGTATCAACAGATTCATTAAGGCCCTATAAAAGTATAACCCATGTGTCTGATAGCGCTAGTAGTTCCGATGAGCAGGTCGAAACTGAAGACCTTATTGATTTATTTGAGAACTAAATGTTTTTGTGTGTTCCCCATTGCGGGAGCAATTGTTGCAGGATGGCCGAATGTAACGGACGTGACGTCAGCTGTCATGCCCTGCCGCCAGCCAAGCCGCCAAGCCATATTAACACGCCCCCTTCCGCCACAGCCAACGCCACCGCCGCCAGCCAAAGCCAACGAAGGGGGGATAGTGTTAATAAAACAAGCCGTGCCAGCCATTTCTACCTGCTTTCTGCATTCTCGCACAAATAAAAGAACTTGTCGTTACGCTGCTGGTTTTTATTGTCACATCATTTGCAACACCACATTTGTCTTCAATGGCTATTAAAATCAGGAAAGAAAACAATAGGATTTAGTTTAGTGTAGGGTCTTTTCTAATTCTTAGAAACAAAACACGTGCATGCGGTAGTCAAAGCCCGCTTCTTCATATCTCTTCAGTTAGTTTGTTACTTATCTATACACAAGACGCACCAAACTTTGTGGAGTTATTCGTGAAACTTTCAAAATGTCGCAAAGAAAAAGAAAACAAATTAAAATTGAAGAAAAATCGCGTATTATGTAAATATATTTTTCCAATAATTCCCTATCGATTTGTTTGTACTTGCACGATACACATTAAGCATCACCGGTTGTTACGACTATCGGTTTTTACGACTGAATATGAGCAGTCCCTTCGATGTCGTTATAACAGATTTTGACTGTATACGTACAAATATCTTCTAAATTCAAAAAATGAAATATCCTGTTCGAATTCATTTCATAAAACGTACACAGTTACCGATTCCTAAAGTATTCTCCCAAAATTTATCCTTCGGAATTTCTTAGGGATAGTAAAGGCATGTATCATGAATATTGTATTATAAAAATAATATACGACGGCGTAACGGAATGGCAAAGGGAGCTATGACCCAGCTCCGTAAAAACTGGAAAGAAATTACCCAGAAAACTGGTGCTCACTCTAGTCTTTTCCATTTTTCTATACGGAGCGGAGACCTGGACCCTTAAGGCAGCTGATCGCAAACAGATAGGTGCGTTTGAAATGTGGTGCTGGAGGAGAATGCTCCGGATAACTTGGACAACGAAAAGAACCAGTATGCTTAGTGCGAGTTTCTTAACCTTCTCTATAGTGTAAAGTTAACCCAATTTTGTATGCAGTTGGAACAACGCCCCTAGCTTCAAACGTACGCAAACGATCCCATTCCATACAAATATTATTATGAGCTAACTTTTACGCTATCGAGAACGTTAAAAAACTCGCATTAAGCACACAGTGTGTCTATCTTAGAACAACTGCTAAATAATTAAGACAAGACTGTCCATACTCTGCCTTCGCCGCTCACTCGATTTCTTTCGTCATATTACTCGGAAAACACCCGATAGCTTAGAGAGACTATTCGTGACAGGGAAATTGAGTCGAGCGGTGGTTCAATCCGACAAGCCAGCCACGAAGCCCTTCACGCAGCCAATAATCGAAAGCGCTCGTGGGACATTACAAAAAGTACAATCCTGTAAAAACGTGATGGTCACGACCCTCTGTGGTGCGGAAACGACGCAAGGAAGATCATGAATATTAAAATTATTTATTGTGTTTTGTAGACAAATATTGCCTTGCTTGAAAAACCTTGATGTCTAAAACGCCTTATTCATCATTCATCGTAACGTGACGTATGTAGGTATATCCCGCCAAGGCCGAAGATGATACATGATACATGATGAAAAAAAAGAACAATGCTGTCGTGCAGTATGAAAATGTTTGACGTAATTCGTAATTCGGTAATAAGGAGAACAAATTATTATACTAGATGGAGCTACTAGAGGTATTTTTTTATATGCGGAAACTTCCTACTACCTGCATGCATGTTTGCTTAGAGTGAAACGTAATTTCTAAATACGTATTGTATAGGTCTCACTTTGAAAGAGGATAAGATTTATTAATTAAGAATCTTTTATAAAATTAAAATATATTTATAACGTAAGTGTTGTAATATCTATAGTTAATCATAGAGAAATCAAAAACGATATTGACTTAAATTATTATGTTTTAGAGATCTTAATATTCAGGTATAATTTTGAAACGCCTTTGCCCACAAAATCTACTTGAAGATGTATCTACTAATAATAATTTGTTATGTACCCATTAAATTTTTCCATACGATGGAACCAATTATTGAAGCATCCATTCCATTCGGAAGTTGGGGTCTCCAAAATGGCCGTTTTGTAGGCGTCGACAGCTTCTTCAGGTGATGAAAATCTCTGTCCACGCAATTTATACTTTATTTTAGGGAAAGTATAGAAATCATTAGGGCTTAGGTCGGGGCTGTACGGCGGATGGTCTAATAATTCTATGTTTTCTTGCTCTAAAAACTCTTTTGTTCTGTGCGCGGTGTGAGAACTTGCATTGTCGTGATGGAGGATGATGCGGCGGTTGCAGTTCTCTTTACGGAGTTCAGAAACGACCTGTGGCAAACAAATGCTAGCATACCATTCTGTTTTAACCGTTCTTTGTCCCTCAAGAAGAATAGTCGTAACATGGCCGGTTTTGGAGACAAACGTGGCCACCATTTTTTTTTTTTTGCAACCCTCCGTGAACGAACAATTTTTGTTGGCTTTAACTCATTTTCGAACACCCAAACTCGTGACTGGTTTTTTGTTTCGGGTTCGTACGCGTATATCCAGGATTCGTCACCTGATACAATGTTGTATACAGCATTTGAGGATCCTGCGTGGAATCTTTCGAGAGTTCTGACGCACCAAGTAACGCGAGCCGCTTTTTGCTCTTCACAGAGCGAATGCGGTATCCATCGGGAAAACAACTTTTTTACACCTAATTAATTGTTCATGCAAGATTATTTGTATTTGACTCATGCTAATGTCTAAAGTTGCCTGAATTTCGCGGTATGTCACATGTCGATCTTCCTCAATCAGCTTACGCACAGCATCAACGTTTTCTTGGGTGACTGCAGTTTTTGGACGACCTTGACGGGGATCATCACTGAGCTTGACACGTACACGTTGAAACTCAGCAAACCAGCGATAAATTGTGGTTTTGGATGGGGCTTCATCACCAAATGCAGAAATCATCCGGTCAACACACTGTTTTTGTGTTAAACCACTTCGAAAGTCATAATAAATCATCGCTCTTGAATTTTCTCTAGTCAATTCCATTTTTTCAACGACTAAACAAGTTTGACAAAACCTCGTGACAAGACCGAGAATCTTTTTTTAAATAAATAAATGGTATTCGATTTTTAAAACCAAGGAGTTTTCAATTAAAAAGATTTTAATATGACAGGAACAGTGGACATATTCCATTCCCGATACTTTTAGTGCAGCCCTCGTAACTGAGTTGGTAGCGATTCCAATGACCATATCGGGCTTATTTTCCACAAAAGGGCAACATTGAATACTAACGCGGCGTTTTAGTTATCGGCGCCTAAACAAACCAATATGAATAGATAAATTCATAGTACGTTCAGAAGGTCTCGATAACGCTAGTGAATATAGGTTTAAACCTCCGATAAGATATTTATCATTAAAGAATAGTGAAGAAAAACAAAGAAGAGTGAGAATATACTAGAATTGGAAACTGATATAATTCGAGAGATTTGTTCGTCCTTTTCTTCAAGTGGAAGGATGCGCCACAGCCCACCTGTTTTTAATAGTTACCGTAGCCCATAGATAATAGAGTAAGATCCCAGGGCCCCCAGACGTCACGTATTTTCTGACGAACGAAATGTGGCCGATTGCGTAGTGTTAGTATGTACTAAGAACGCATGCCTACCTGCTATATTGCTTAAACGGCCAATTTCCAGGTATCAAGTACTCAAGGTACATAAAATCATGACCTACTTCACGTATTTTCTGAAAGCTGATTTTTACGTATATTTTAGGCAATATCCTTAAAAATAAGTCGCCAATACTCCCAGACACTTTCCGTCTTCCGAATTGCTTTGCAGACGCTTTAAAGGGCCAATCATCACCTAAATTCAATTTAATACTTCTGTGGGTAAGAGCCCGAGGGCATTATCCACGCGCATGAGACTGAATGAGACATGTATTAGGATATATTGACTTCTCTGTCTCTCTATCTCTCTCTTACCTTTGACTCATCAATTAATTATTAATATTAAAAGTAAATCAGTTAAAAATTAAACAATCAGGTAAATAATTAATCAAATTATATATAGGAATTGGCCCTATTTTTATATATGTAATGTAATGTTTTTTTTCGATTTCGTATATATTTTTTTATTACTTTTGTAGGCAGACGAGCACACGGCCCACCTGATGGTGAGTGGTTACCGTCACCCATGGACTTCAGCAATGCCAGGGGCAGAGCCAAGCCGCTGCCTAATTATACATAATTATATATATATTTTTTACCCGGGAGGATAAAATTCAAGAATAATGGTAGTCAAATGAGCATTTTTTTACAAATTAATTTTTAATTATTTACCTGATTATTTAATTTTTAACTGGTTTTCTTTTAATATTAATAATAAATTGATAAGAGTCAACTGTAAGAGAGAGATAGAGAGACAGAGAAGTCAATATATCCTAATACATGTCTCACTCAGTCTCATGCGCGTGGATAATGCCCTCCCGCTGTTACCCACAGAGGTATTAAATTGAATTTAGGGGATGATTGGCCCTTTAACGCGTCTGCAAAGCAATTCGGCCGACGGAAAGTGTCTGGGAGTACTATTGGCGACTTATTTTTAAGGATATTGCCTAAAATATACGTAAAAATCAGCTTTGAGAAAATACGTGAAGTAGGTCATGATTTTATGTACCTTGAGTACCTACCTGATACCTGAAAATTGGCCGTCTAAGCAAGGTAGCAGGTAGGCATGCGTTCTTAGTACATACTAACACTACGCAATCGGCCACATTTCGTTCGTCAGAAAATACGTGACGTCTGGGGGCCCTGGGATCTTGGACTATAATGTGTACGAGGTAAACGCCGCCATCCGCCTTGTGATGCGAGTTCAAGGATCTTCATTTTTACCATAATAAAACTTACTGTTTTACAGTTACATCTTTATTATATCGTACCATTTTTTTTAATAATATGTAAGTATTTAGGTGTTATTTTGTTAGTTTTTTTTTTTTTTTTATTGCTTACCTGTATGGACGAGCTCACAGCCCACCTGATGTTAAGTGGTTACTGGAGCCCATAGTCATCTACAACGTAAATGCGCCACACACCTTGAGATATAAGTTCTAAGGTCTCAGTATAGTCACAACGGCTGCCCCACCCTTCAAACCGAAACGCATTACTGCTTCACGGCAGAAATAGGCGGGGCGGTGGTACCTACCCGTGCGGACTCACAAGAGGTCCTACCACCAGTAATTACGCAAATTATAATTTTGCGGGTTTCATTTTTATTACACGATGTTATTCCTTCACCGTGGAAGTCAATCGTGAACATTTGTTGAGTACGTATTTCATTAGAAAAATTGGTACCCGCCTGCGGGATTCGAACACCGGTGCATCGTTTCAATACGAATGCACCGGACGTCTTATCCGTTAGGCCACGACGACCATATACGAATGCACCGGACGTCTTATCCGTTAGGCCACGACGACCATAGTTAGTGGTCAATAATGGTTCAGGGCGTTATCGCAAGTGATATAATTAAATAGTACAACTGGCTAATCGCAGCGCTTATTCGCGACAACTTAAAAACTGAAAAGCAACGGAGCTTGCGGGCGCAGCCACGACATGTTATGACTACGAACAATTTTGTTTACTTAACAAACGGTGTCCTTACAAATACAAAGGACCTGCAACCCAATCATAACCTTAATAAAGACAAAAACATAATCGGAATGGATCCAGAAACTATTGACGCTCAAACAAACAAAAATAAATTTGATTCAAATCGTTTATCATTTATTTGTTTTATATTCATTAAATTGAGTATCATGTACCTACACAGAAACACCATATGGCAAACGACTTTCGGTACAGTCACACTTCTGTTACAGTTTTGTAAGAGATAAGATAAAATATTATAGGTATAGTATAAATATCCAAAAATTATCCAATAATTGTGGCGCACAAGTTCCGCTCTCGGCAACTCGGCAATTATTTTATCATTACATTACAATTTAAGACACCGTCGCCAAAACAATCAGTTGTGAACTTATCGCTGTTGAGTCTGGTTAGATTATTAAAAATGGCAAAACAAACGAAAATAAAACTGTTGTTGCTCACGTTCATTATGAGTGGTGTGCATACGTTAAATATCCTCGGAGTGTTTCCGTATCAAGGCAGAAGTCATTTTTTTGTGTTCCAACCGTACCTAGAAGAATTGGCCAGAAGAGGACACAGTGTGACTGTAATCTCTCATTTCCCTCAAACCAAAGCGATTAAGAATTATCGTGATATAAGCTTAGCGAACACCACAAAAATAATGGAAAACGCCTTTTCTGTCGAAAGGTCCTACAGATCTTTGATTGAAGTCAGCCTTTATTTAATGAGTACCGGCGTGGACAATTGCAAGATAATGCTTGCCAATAAGGAGGTACAGGAATTGTGGAAAAATAAAATACATTTTGACGTTGCTGTTGTTGAACAGTTTAACAGTGATTGTGCATTAGGGCTCGCTTATAAATTAGGAACACCAGTGGTCGGCACAAACTCGCACGTTCTTATGCCTTACCACTACGAAAGATTCGGCATACATTACAATCCCTCGTATATGACATTCCAATTTTTGGAAGGCGGAACGAAACCTACGCTGTTCCAACGTATTGAAAGAACAATATTCCATCACTACTATAATTTTATTTTCGAATACCTTTCTCAAAGAACCAATCAAAATACACTGGCGCAATACTTCGATGACATTCCACCTTTAAACGAATTAGCTCGTGAAATCAAAATAATGCTTTTCTATCATAACTTTGTGCTATCCGGTCCTAATATTTTACCTTCAAATGTAAAAGAAGTCGGGGGCTACCACGTTGCTCAACCCAAGGAACTCCGTCCGGTAAGTGTTGTTTTTTTTCCTACCTAATCGTTGGTAGCCTGAGAAGGGGCTATTCCAACTTCACGCGCACCGGTAGGTGAGCTCACGGGCTCAACCTGAGAGAGTTGCGAACACTAGCCCTAGCAAGAGCAGTACTTCGCTGAATCTACAACTGGATCAGAATCGCTACCCACTGAGAAGATCCTCAAGAAACTCAGTGGGTTTAAGTGTTGCATTAGTAACATTACTTTTAAATTAAAACTCATTACACACGTCATGTTAATATGCGTTTATTGCGTTGCTTTGTTTTCAGGATGTCAAAAAGTTTATCGAGGAATCTGAGCACGGCGTTATTTATATTAGTTTTGGATCGATGCTAAAAGCTGCGGCTACTTCATTAGATAAAATCGAGGCTATATTGGGTGCTGTCGCTGAATTACCTCAGAGAGTGATATGGAAATGGGAGGAAGGAACACTACCCGGCAACCCTAAGAATATTTTCATATCAAACTGGCTTCCTCAAAACGATATTTTAGGTAAGATTCAATTTACTATTGAGAAATAGTTTTGAACGAGAGAAAGAAAACACAAAGTTCAAGATCGCGTATCGTATATTTTAAAATACATTATAATGAACAAAAACACTAATGGGTTTTGGCTACTATTCATTGTAACTAAGTAAATTAAAATGAGTACAAAACCACAAGCATACTTTAAAAAAAAAGGGAACTGTTTTGACATAATTATTTGAATAAACAATATTAGTTTATTTGATGTTATCGACACATACTTTATTCGTCAAACAAGCAAAAAGCTATTGTCATGTGATCGATAATACGATAAGATATTAACCCATCTCATCATTCCTGATAAAAATACGCTGAACACTCAAGATCTTTACGAGAGAACAAAAAACGTAAAATTGATTTCATTATTTCAAATTAAAATAAAAAGAAACGCTTTGGGTGAAAATTTGTACTTTAGTTAGTTAGTGGTTTATGACTTATCGCGTTGAGAATAAAACCGTAATTTTAATAATTTCCTTTACTGCCTTAAATTAACCGGCTAGCTTTTAACTCACCTGGTCTAAAGTCTCGTTACAAAAGCCCATATATATCGACTACACACTGATTTTGACACATGAGATTGAAGTCACAAGAGAAATTTCAATTCATTATAATGCCGTAATCGTTTGCGATAGCTACTTCATTACTTATTTTTAATTTCAGCCCATCCGAAAGTACTAGCTTTCTATTCGCATTGCGGTCAGCTAGGGACCACGGAGGCTATCTATCATGGAGTTCCCGTTGTGGGAATGCCGGTCTTCGGGGACCAACCTGCAAATGCGGCGGCAGTTGAAGAGAGTGGTTTAGGTGTCCAAATACAAATCGAAGATTTGACTAAAGAGAACCTCTTAGGGAAATTAAGAACCGTTTTGAATCCAGAGTATGTCATAACCGTTTATTTAATTACATTTTTAATGAACACCAGGTGGTCTGTGAGCTCGTCCACCCATCTAAGCATTAAAATATATATATATTTTTAAATTAAAATATTTTGTACGCACTGTGGTAGACATTAAGGAGTTCAAACCACTTAACTGAAGGTCAACTAAAGCCTCTCTTACGCGAACTCTACCGGAGGGGCGTCTTAGGGGAGAGCAACGCGGCCGGTCATAGTGTTATCCGCGGAATCCTACCTATCTTTAGGAGGAGGTTCGGCCCCCGACCCGAAAAAACATGCACGTGTAGATTACACCATGCCTATTTCTGACGCGATGCTATAATGCGTTCCAGTTTGAAGGGTGGGACTACTGTTAAACTTTACAATTGAAACTTGAACTTCATAACTTGAGTGGGTGGGCAAGATTCACGTCGTCATGTCTATGGGCTCCGGTAACATATTAAAATAAAATTACATATACCAATATAATAAAATGTTCATTAACTTTTCAGGTTTAGAAAAAGGGTGAAATTTATATCCAAAGCGTGGAACGACCGTCCCGTAAAAGCAATGGATAGTGCAATTTTCTGGACAGAGTTCGCAGCCAAATATAGTAATATTACGTTTCGGAGTAGATCTGTCGATGTACCCTTGTACCAATACTTGTATCTTGACGTTATTGCTGTACTCGGCAGCATAAGCGTCATTAGCGTATTCGTTGTATTCAAATTATTAGTTCGGTTATGTACCAGCAAGAGGGAAAACGATAAAAAAAATAAACTGAAAAGAAAGTAATGTTTTCGTTTTTTTTAATTATTATTCTTATTCTTAGTAACATTTTTAATGGTATATACTAGGTACGATAATTTTCATTATTTATACCACAAAGCTACCTTAAGCTCTCTGGAAGGTGGAAGGTTTTTTCTACACTTAAGTTTTGATCAGAAATAGAGAATTTTAATTAAATATAAATTTCAACGAAATAAAATAAAAGTGTGCTCAATATAGACGAAGTCAATTAAATCTGCATTATTAAGGTTAACTATTATTACTGATTCGATCTTGATAAAATTTAAATGAAATCACGTGAGAAGCATCAGCTGTCAAATAATAAAAGAATCCTCAAAATCGATAAATGTAGAAAAAAATTATCTAGAAAAAATGTATCATTAACGTATCCTACAGTTGCTACATTGCAGGATAGCCGTCGGAACCCCGTGGTTCGTCAGGAACATCACCTTGCATGACGACCTGGACCTATAGTCCATCAGTAAGTATCTACAGTCGGCATCAGTGCGCCATTTCGAAAAAGCGGCTCGACACGAGAACCCTCTCATCGTGGCCGCCGGTAACTACATCCCCGATCCTGCGGACCGAATGGAAAGCAGTCGACATCGCCCAAAATACGTCATTTCAGATCCTCCCGATCCACTAACGGTGCTTTTAGGTACCTCAAGCACCGGTCATCGGTCTCCTCGAACCCGTCGCCTGCGACGAAGCGCTTGACGAGTAAATTAACCCACAGACACAGCCCACTGAGTTTCTCGCCGGATCTTCTCAGTGGGTCGCGTTTCCGATCCGGTGGTAGATTCTGCGAAGCACGGCTCTTGGTAGGGTTCGTGTTAGCAACGTCATGTTTGAGCCCCGTGAGCTCACCTACTAGCTTGGCGAATCTAGAATAACCCCTCCAGGTTACTGAAATAGGTAGGAAAAAAAAAAGTTGCCACAGAAGTCTACCGTTTATCGTCAGTGTCGAATTTTCCCATTCGCTGGTAGCCTCGAGGGAATTATTACAGCTTCCCCGGGCTGGGGAGCTTACGATTTCTACAGTAAAACAGGAAATTTTAAATTAAATATTTTATACGTAGGACAATATATTCTAGCAAAAAAGTACAAATTAAATTTAGACAAAAAGCAAACATCTATTAAACAGTATGAAGCAATTAATAAATCTAACCCATGCATCAGCCCGCTGAGTTTCTCGCCGGATCTTCTCAGCGGGTCGCGATTCCGATCCGGTAGTAGATTCATTCGCGAAACAATTGCTCTTGAGTTGTTAGGTCTCCTTCGGAGGCGCTCGGGCAGTTGTTAGCAAATCCCAACCCTCTTGGCTGAGCCTTTGCTCGCCCACCTGTCCTGGTGAAACTGGAAAGGCCTTCGGGCCACCAGTAAACTTTCAATCATAAAAAAAAAAAAAAAAAAAAAAAAAAAAAAAAAAAAAAAATTAATAAATACAAAATATTGTATTTATTATTATACGATATTGCGAAAACACCCAAATGTCCACAGACGCTATTCTAATTATACGCTATTAAATGTCAGTGGTTCATTTTGTTAATTAAATCAAGTTAACTTTGCGGCGGGTTGCGACTACGAGCCAAGGTTAACCTGATAAAAATAACATAACTTTAAAATCATGAATACAATTAAGAGGTAAATCGACTTGATGTGCCATTAGTTTTGTGAATATATAAACAAACATTTTAATACATAACTAATTTATTTAATAGATTTCACTATTAAGTAAAGAAAAACCTGATAAGTTCCTCAAACTCTTTAAGTTTTAGGGAACGCCTTTGTCGTTTTCTATTACATATACAAAAAAACATATTATTAAATTTCCACTATGACCTTTTTGTCATACAAATTCGAAGGCGACCTTGTCAATCAAAATTAGATCTTTCAAATTGAGATCAATTAAATACTAATGAAATCACTGAAAATAAATTATCCTAATTAAAAATACACATATTAAACTAAAAACCATGATTTAACAATCCAAAAACTTTGTGTTAACCCTTTCTGATGTTTTAGTTTAGTTATTATGTTAAAAAAAATATACCCCGGTCATAGACTAACCACTGATATATCGATCCCTTAATTTAAAATTGGGCCAGAACTATCACTTATCTATAATTAAAAATAAATCTTACTTTATAACAGTTGTGAAAATATGAGGACCCGTTTCCCAATTTTGTAGCGAAAAATCGTACCATTTTTTATGTCAAAATTAAGCTAACAGTTTTAGCTTCCTGCTGGAATTAATAATCAAACAATCTAACCCTAAAATTAAATAAAATCCTGAGTGCTTCCTGTGCGTTTTCTCATGTGCTTGTTCAACTAGAGAGATTTAAAGAGAGGCTGTCTGCGACAACCGGAGCAGCGACTCTGCTGTTTCCCAACCATAGCTAACGTTCTTAAGCGACCGTAACCACTATCATCTGGCAATTCGTATGCTAGCCTGCCTCTGAAGGAGGGTGATGGGAGAGATGTGCTCCGCACTAAACGCTTCACTTTCCCCCCTTTGCGTGAGTGTATAAGTTCTGTCTCATGCGAGGTTCGGACGTGGCTTGTTGAGCGACAAGAGCTTTTAGTCAGCTCGACTCCGACATGCCCCGCCCTCCATCCCCAGTGGAGGGCGGAAGTCCGGCGATTTCCTCCCGAACAAAAAAAAAGCGTGCTTCTGAAAGGTCTAAAAAGACAAAAAAAAAACCAGCTGACAAAAGCCATAAATCTTTGATTTAAGATCATATGCATAATAAGCTATTATTTTCAAATTTTTTTTATAGAGCAGGCACTATACACCTCATGTCTCAAGGTGGCTCGCGGCAATATTATTGTGATATCTGTAGGTTCCGGTAGCTACTTAACACCAGATGAGCCGTAAACTCGTACATCGATATATATTATAAACAAATAGAGAAAAGAAGATAAGTTTTTTTAAAATCAGTGCAATTTATTTGATAATTGTAAGTGCCTGTATGATTTTCATAACGAAATAAATCAATACGGGAGTTGATACGAATAAAATCGAATACGTCAAATTAAAGATAAATTCGTAAGTTTTTTATATAAATCATTCAGTTATGTCGTATAGGTCCTACAAATTTTATTTTATCATCAACGCTTGTATGTTTTTAAAAGAAAAAAATAATCAATCGACATTAGAATATTACAGAATACACTAAAGTTTCTCTTCATTCATTATCCTTTTTTGACAAAGGTTGAAATTTTATCACAGTGGGCTGACACTACAGAATTATTTAATAATTTCTATTATTTCTTTTGACTAAAACAATCAATACAAGCAAAACAATTTTACAAATAGGTACCTAAATACTTGTATGCCGTATAGTCAATTTACATATTGTAGTGCATTAATAACCTTACTTGACGGTTATTTAATAGCTAAAGAACTAGTTTCTCTCATTACTGATCGTATTACTTTACAAATTAACATATCCTTATGAAAAAAATGAAGTCATCTGATCTTGACTATGTGAATATTTTATTGATAAAAATACATACTATCGCTGTAAATCGAAATCGTGCTGCTAGACATTCTATTCTTATCAGAATACGTTTTAAAATCATTCTGTGAGTGGGTAGTTGTGTGTTGAAACGAAAATACTGTGTTTTTGTGGAAATTGTGTAAAATAAGAAAAAAATACGGCACCATTATTTATATGATTTATTCTAACAACTGATTGTACCTACCAGCTGGACAAGTGTTATCCTTACAATTAATTACTTCTACACACTTCACTGCTCTGTTACTATGAATCCACTTGAATCTTCACTGGCTGAGATGTCAGAGCTGTTTAATGCACGTATGGCGAAGTTCGAAGCCCAGCTCAACAAGTCTCCAGAACCATCAACCACATCATCAAGTTTGGCATTGGAATTTTCGTCATTTCGGGCATTCATTACTGAGGCACTTAATAACTTGCAACAGCAGGTGGAGATGCTCGCGCGCATGCAGGATAATACAGAGACTCGCAGCCGTAGAAAAATGTTGATCATTCACGGAGTAGCTGAGACTAAGGGTGAGCAAATTGAACAGGTATTGTCTAATTTCATAGGCAGTCATCTTGCTTTGGCCGAGTTCTCCTCAGCTGATATTAGAAGATGTCACCGTATGAATAGATTGTCAACATCCGAAGGCTCTCGTCCCATACTGATAAAATTCCAAACGTATGAAATGCGCAGTCAAGTTTGGTTTTCTAAAACAAAACTAAAGGGTACCGGCTTTACTATTTCGGAGTTTCTGACGAAAGCGCGGCACGACATTTTCATGGCTGCACGGAGTAGATTCGGCATGAAGAAGGTCTGGACCAAGGATGGCTGTGTCTACATTCTGGGAGCGGATGGCATCAAACATCGCGTCGTTACACATCGAGATCTTAATCATCTTCAAAAGAACACATCGGAGGCAGTCCCTGAGGTTGATGCTCATAAGCGTGCTGTTACAAAACCGGCTGTGGTAAAGGCAAAGCGCGCTGCTGCTAGAAAGTGATAGTGATAATCTTGCTTCTTGTTTGTTTCCTTTCTTGTGTATAACAGGATTAACAGGTGACAAAGTGAAATTAACTTTCCTTATAAACTTTTTAATTATTATTTTTTATGATTTTTTTACATTTTATCGTTAATTTTGTTTATAATTTATAATATTAATAATGTAGTATTCATTTCAAACTACCTGTTTTTTGGCTTATAAGTACCTAGCCTTTTGTCGGTAGGTACATTTAATTTTAAATTTAAATATTTGAGTGACAGTGACAGTGCATGATATTGACAATTTTTAACTGTCAACTTTCAAGTGGCAAAAGGATCTTCGTCTATACAGCTAAATTACACGTATTAAGTTTAAAGCGAAGCTTAATAAAGAAAACGTCGAGATGAATTTAAGTATACTGTAATCTTTTCACTGCTACTCATGCTTCTGATTTGTATTTCTTTAATTTTAGTTTCTTTTATTTATTTATTTTGTTTTCTTTTTTTCTTTTTCTTCTGCTTTGTATTTACTATTTAATGTTTTCATTTTCTAATAAGATTATACTACCTAATTGCTATGTATATTTTATATAGGTATTCTATTTTGCTACTTTGATTTTCTTTTATTTTGTTATTTTGTTTGTCTTTTGGCTTGTTTTGTCTCTATTATAGTTAAATTAATTTTCATAGACACTTTCCCAGTTGGTGGGTATTATTAATTTGTATATATATTCATAACCGTATTGATATTTTGATATTGTGTATAATATATATATATATATATACTTTCTCTACTTATATGCTCAACTCAACAGATACAAGTGAATCTGAAACTTTTTATTCAGCAAACAGCGACAACAGCGATATTAGTGTGCCTTCTTTAGCAGAAACATTGTCTTCACGGTTCTCTGGTGTTCCTAGGAATTTTAATGTCGTTCATATCAATGCCCAGAGTATTCCGGCTCATTTCCCTGACATGCTGGCAAGTTTTGATTCTAAGAATATCCATGCTATACTTGTGTCAGAATCTTGGCTTAAGCCATGTCTTCCGTCTACATCTTATACCATTCCTGGTTTTCAACTTTTTAGGAACGACCGTATTACTGGTGGCGGTGGTGGCGTTGCCATTTATATCCGTTCATATTTTAATTGTACAGTTGTTAATGTATCGGCACAGCCTACACCGCCATGTGCGGGCGAGCACTTATTTCTTGAAATAGAACTTCAACACACGAAGATGCTACTTGGTGTTTATTATTGTCCTTCGTCAAGTATAGATTTTTTTACTTCTTTTGAAACTTTGCTAGAAAACATAATGCCTTCATATACTCATACCATTATCATGGGTGACTTTAACACATGCCTCCTTAAAAATAATTCTCGCAGTACTTTATTTCACTCGATGATCGAATCGGTAAATTTAACTATTCTACCGTTGAACTCGACACATCATTTTCCAAACTGTGCTCCTTCACTTCTTGATCTTATTTTCGTTACTTCTCTTGATTACGTGGCTGACCATGGACAATGTTCAGCTGACGCTTTCTCATATCATGATCTCATTTTCGTCTCATACAAAGTACGACCTCCTAAGGCTAAGTCAAAAATTCTTCTGCTGCGCAGTTTTAACGGTATGGATATTGAAAGTCTTCGAGAAGATGCAGGCAGCATTGATTGGACTGCTTTGACGTGTTCTACCTCAATCAATGAGAAAGTTGATCAGTTCAATGCAAAATTAACTGGTCTATATGACAAGCACGCACCATGTCGACCAGTAAGAATAAAACATTTGCCAGCGCCGTGGCTTACTAATGAAATTAAAAGTATCTTAATCAAGAAGGCGGCTGCTAAATTAAAATATAAGAAAAAACCTACCCTCGAAAATGGCACAAATTATCACCGCATCCGTAATCACTGCAACAGGGTGTGTAGGGATGCACAACGCCAACATATCCATAGTGCTGTCGAAAATGGAGATCCAGCTAAAGTCTGGAAATTTCTTAGATCACTGGGGATTGGAAAATCACAACATAACACTCATTTATCTCATTCGAGTATTGATTTATTAAATCAACATTTCTGTGCGTCGTCCGATTTTGATGGGACAACTAAATCAAAAACATTAAATCATATTTCATCTCTTCCAGTCCCAAATTGCTCTCCATTTGTTTTTAATCACCTAACGGCTTGTGATGTTAAGCGGAGCATATTATCTATAACTTCCAATGCAGTTGGAAGTGACTGTGTCGCCCGTAATATGATCCTTCCTATCCTGGACCAAATCCTTCCCGTTATCTGTCATATCCTCAATCACTCATTATCTAGCGGCATCTTTCCAAAGGCTTGGAAAGAAGCACAAATTACACCACTGCCAAAAAAGTCGAATCCTATATCCTTTTCAGAATACCGTCCAATTTCCATTTTACCGTTCCTTTCAAAGGTTTTAGAACGCTTGATTCACAACCAGCTCAATGAGTTTCTTACAAGGAATCAGCTTTTAAACCCTTACCAATCCGGCTTTCGTCCTGGTCATAGCACAGTCACAGCCCTGGTGAATATTACGGATGCCATCAGACTTGGCATGGAGAGTGGGAAACTGACGGTGTTGGCATTGCTGGATTTCAGTAATGCATTTGGCACCGTTGATTTCGACATACTTCTAGCCATCCTTAGCTCCATTAACATATCTCCGACCGTGGTTGATTGGTTTCGAAGTTACCTGTCTGGTCGCCGACAGCGTATTCACTGTGAGAATGCCTATTCTTCATGGTGTGAAACGCACGTAGGTGTACCGCAGGGTGGCGTTTTATCCCCTTTACTTTTTTCAATTTTTATAAATTCTATTTCTATACAACTTACTTCTTCCTACCACCTGTATGCAGATGATCTACAGATCTATACACAAACTTCTTTGTCAGAACTGACCAACGCGATGAAGACGCTGAATAATGACTTATCAATATTATCCCGTTGGAGTAATTCGCATGGATTGAGGGTGAACCCGTCGAAGACACAGGTCATTGTTGTCGGCAGTTCAAGATTGTGCTCGAAAGTGAAATGGTCGCAGCTTCCGGCTATTTTATTTGATGGCGTACCAATTCCTATCAGCGATACTGTGAAAAATTTAGGAATCTTAATTGATAAAAACCTTTCATGGAACGCTCAGATAAAAGAGGTTAGCCGGAAGGTGTTTGCAACAGCTGGATCTTTGAGACGGTTACGAAATTTTCTTCCAACTGCCACTAAAACTGCGCTTGCACAATCTCTCCTTCTTCCAATTCTTGACTACGCCGATGCCAGCTATACTGATTTAACTGAAACACAACTTGATAAACTTGAGCGGCTACAAAATTTCTGCATAAGATTCATATTTGGTTTACGGAAATATGATCATGTATCTGAATTTCGCACTAAACTCAAGTGGTTACCAATTCGCCTTCGCCGCAATACTCATGTCCTTTCATTACTATACTGTACTCTCTTTAACCCCCATGCCCCCATATATCTCAAAGAACGTTTCGAGTTCCTACGTGATACGCATAATTTTTCCCTGAGATCATCGGATAGCCTGAGACTGAAAATGCCGGCGCATTCATCATCATTCTTTGATCATTCATTCACCGTCCAGGCAGTTCGATTGTGGAATGCTCTGCCGGATGCAGTGAGAAGTGCTCAAACTTTAAACTGTTTTAAAAGTATGGTGAAGGAACACTACTTATCTTCTTAGTGCTGTTTGTTTGCATCATCATTTATTATTTCCATACTGTTGATGTATTATGTGTATGTAAGTATATTAGTATGTATTGTGTGTAAGTATGTATATTGGTATATAATAATAAGTATATATTTCATATTATATGTAAACGGTATATATTTTGTTTATTGTATGTATATATTTTCTATAACGTATTATCTATAGTACACCGCAACATACCTGCTATATTTTTTTATATTTTCCAGAATTTCTATAAATTATACGGTTGTCTGGAAGAGATCGCTTTTAGCGATAAGACCGCCTATTGTACAAATTTATCTGTTTTCTGATTGTTTTTTTGAATGTAAATTGTGTTTTGGTGTGCAATAAAGTGTATTCTCTCTCTCTCTCTCTCTCTGTGAAGTCGGCGTTGCAGTTGACGATTTGAGCTAGTGCCGAATACAATCTCTCAAAATGAGATTTAGCGTTACACTTAAACTTTTGTTGGTTATCTTTTGTTTGCATAAAACTGAAGTGTGTTCATTGAATATTTTGGGCCTGTTCCCATATCCTGGGAAAAGTCACTTCTTTGTATTTCGTCCATATTTGGAAGAATTGGCCAAAAGAGGCCATAACGTGACTGTTGTATCGCATTTTCCGCAGAAAGTGCCTCACCAATTATGATGACATTAGTTTGGCGGGAAAAACGAAAATTTTAGAAGACGTCTTCCCATTGCAAAGGTCTTATTGGACTGTAATTAATATTTTGCATTTTATTCTCGAAAAAGGAAATAGTGACTGCAAAACATTATTAAATCATGAAGATGTCCAAAAACTGTGGAAAACTAAACAGCACTTTGACCTTGTGGTTACGGAACAATTTGTGAGTGACTGTAGTTTGGGTCTTGCCTATAAGTTGGGGGCTCCAGCAATCGGGATCAACTCACACGTGATTGTGCCTTGGCAGTACGAGCGGTTCGGTATCCAGTACCATCCTGCTTACGTACCATTCCTGTTCCTGGAAGGCGGATCCAAACCGTCACTGTACCAGAGATTTGAAAGGACCATTCTTCACAATTATTTTAATTACCTATACAAATATAAATATCAACCGATCGACGAAGAGACACTTGCTGAATATTTTGATGATATTCCGCCTTTGGATTATTTGGCTCGAGAAATGAAATTGTTTCTTTTATATCACAATTTTGTATTATACGGGTCTAGCTTGCTACCTTCGAACGTTATTGAAGTGGGAGGATATCATGTAGCGAAACCACAGGAATTACCTCAAGTAAGTAGTTTTGTTTAACTATGAACACGTCACCTGTATGTTAATAAATTAAATACCCAGTAATACTTGACTTACCAGTTACTAATTACGCGTTATAATAATATACATAAGTGCACACTGCATAAACTAAAACTGAAAACGTTGAAAATTTGTTTTCAATGTGCCAATGATTTTAAAAACAAAAACTAAATTTAATATTCTGTTCTAGGTTATTTCTGTTAAAATCATAACGTCTTGGATATAATTAATGCTACTTTTATGGTTGGTTTCATTTTGAATTTTTTACGACTCAGGTAAATCATCGGTGAGCTATGAAATATTCGAGATGTCGGAAATTATATAATGACAATAAAAACGCGAAATGAAACCCTTATCTCTATGTCTCACAAAATCCACAGAAAACACTATTACGTAAATTAATATTATTTTCAAAACTGTAATGTCATCTCTCCTGGATTCGTATGCAAATTTTCACATCAATCAGAAGTTTTTGGGAAAATATTATTTGAATATTAATCGCATCTGATGAGCAGCCGAGCTTACGGCCTCCTAGATTTTGAATGGATAAGCAGGCCCGTAGATATCGTTGTGAATACCACCACAGACCTTTAAACCTTACTTAGAAGTCTCAGTTGCATTATAACAACTATTTGACCCTTTAATAAAATGGCTGCTTAGCAGCACCTATTCCTGCAAGCCCACATTATGACTTTCTTACAAAATAGTAGCAAAACAATGTTGTTTACTTAGCAACGCTCTCAAATAAGTAGCATTTCGTTTATATAACTATTTTACAAAACATGTCATCAACACGCAATTTTATACTCAGAATATTCATGTTCAGAAAACTAATTCTTTTGGCAATTCGCATTCATACGTATCCAGTTCCCTTAAAGAAATGAAAGAAAAGAAAATAAATCAAACTTTATAGTTTCGAGTTCAAAATGTTTTCTTAAGCTATAACTGCGACGCGAGAAAACCCAAGAAAATTGAAATCTGATAAATAATCTTCATTTTAATTAATCCACAGAAGCATTCAATAAAAAAATCATAGCAAATTTGTAAAAAGCAGACTACGTCTGGATTAAGATAGGGAACTTAAAATATTGTACCGCATTCAAATAATGTCCAAGAATCAAATTTTAATAGTACCGTAAAATCTACAGTTAACCATTGAAAACTCTTATCAGATTGTGATAACTATAATCTCAGGTTTATCAATGTAACGGTTAAATTTTAAGATAATTTATATTAAGAAAATCAACGCTAGATATGCAAACATTTTGTGTTAGAAAATATGTTAGTAATAGTATTTTTTTAAATTATAATGAGGCACACAAAATCCTAGACAGCATGATTTCAATTTATGCATTAAAAATGTTTACTCAGTTTTTATTCGGTGATTTTTCAGACTTTTATTTATCGCTAGATACCACTTTGAATCAATATGAAAGTACTTGGTCCAATAGCTAGTTTTAAAATGTTAAATAACCCATGAAATATCTTTTTAACGTTTCTTTTATATACTCTTTGAACTTGAATTGAATATGGAAAATTCCAAAATCCAAAAAAAAACTTTATGACTTTCCGACGTGTTTCTGAAGTAGCATTCATAGCTCACAATATTGTCGAGAAAAATCAATGCGAATAACGCAGAATCTGATTCAGTTTAATAGCTTTCATACTGAAACCTTAGCTTCGACTTGGGAAAGATCAGATACTGCGTTAAACAATCATATTATTATAACAAAATTTATGCATTCCGATACCTAACAATTGACATTAGAAACATTATGCTTTAATGTTAATTTTATGGTAATTTCATTAAGTTACTGATTCATTAGCACTGAATTTATGCAAAATATTATGAAATGGGTACCAAATGACCTTGAAATACGTAGCACTTTAATGAATAAATTCAGAAACTAAGAGAGTATGAAACAAAAATGGTGACGTAAGAAGAAAAGTCATTCTTTGCGAAAATCCAGGTGACATACGAGTACCCTGTAATGCGTTTCGGTTTGAAGGGTGGGGCAACCGTTGTAAATATACATAAAACCTTAGAACTTATATCTCAAGGTGAATGGCGCATTTACGTTGTAGATGTCTATGGGCTTCAGTAACCACTTAACACCAGGTGGGCTGTGAGCTCGTCCACCGATCTAAGCAATAAAAAAAAAATCCTGCAAAGGTTACCTACGGAAAAGTTATGGTGACACATTGGTGGTCTTGTTATGCTGATTATACTGTAAAGGCAAAAACAATTAGATTCTATTGAGATGACAAAAATGCTATATAGAAATTGTGAATAATTCCTACTTACGGTAATACATAGATCTGTTCGATTCGAATGTACAAAATTTATACATATTACAAAACGGCAAATACTTTGAACTCTAGTATGAAATTAATTAAATGACTTTCGTAAAGTAACTACAATAAATGTGTAATCAATTCAATGTTTGATTTTAGGATTTGAAAAGATTTATTGAGGAATCCGAACATGGTGTAATCTATATTAGTTTTGGATCAATGTTACGTGCCAGTTCCACTCCGCGTGATAAGCTTGAGGCTATAATTGGTGCTCTGTCGGAGTTACCACAAAGGGTTATATGGAAATGGGATGAAGCATCGTTACCTGGAAACCCGAAGAATATACTGCTTTCAAAATGGCTACCGCAAAACGATATTTTAGGTAAGTCTGTAAGCTAAGCTAAAATAATAAGTAAATACAACATTTACAGACTTATAAAAATCTAAATGAAGACTAATAATTTAATTATGATGACCGAATGCATTTAATATATTTTAATCAAATTCTGAAAGGTGTGTGGTTGTTTATATATTAGGTATTTGACAAACAAAGATTTACTCAAACAAATGAATAATGCATACCATACTCGCCATATACATTACGAGATAAAGTATATATGAACTGTTCTGAACTATGTCGTGTTTTTAAAATTTTCTTAATCTTACTAATATATGATCGCTAATGAATTCGGGGAGGTACCACCACCCTGCCTATTTCTGCCGTGAAGCAGTAATGCGTTTCGGTTTGAAGGGTGGGGCAGCCGTTGTAACTATACTTGAGACCTTAGAACTTATATCTCAAAGTGGGTGACGCATTTACATTGTACATGTCTATGGGCTCCAGTAACCACTTAACACCAGGTCGGCTGTGAGCTCGTCCACATCTAAGCAATAAAAAAAAAAAGAATACTAACCAACATATGATTTCATTTAGTGACATTTACGTTTAACTTATTTATTAAGATGAACTCTTTATTTATTGTTAATGTATTAAACATATTATGTATTTTGGAAAAAAAAAACACTTAAATCATAAAATAAAAACTATTTATATTTAAAATGCTAATTATCAATATTTTAGCAATATCTATCTAATCTAAATCTGAATCTAAATTCTAATTTATGATTTTAGTAAACATTTTTATTTATATTAACATATATACTAACAAATATATTAAGTGGTTTTGAAAGGTTCAAAAATTAATATTTATACGAAAGTTATTCTAGTTGATTAATAAAATGGCAAGTCGATTCTACCAAATTAAAAACTAAGAAAACATTTTAAAGTACATATTGCCTCCTATTTATTTTTCGTTATGGAATTAAAATTTTAATTAAGTACTCTTACCAAATGTTGACAGCTCATACGAAAGTGCTGGCGTTTTTCTCTCACTGTGGACTACTGGGTACCACAGAAGCTATTTACCATGGTGTACCCGTGATCGGCATGCCTGTCTTTGGGGACCAACCTGGGAATGCCGCTGCTATCGAAGAAAGTGGCCTTGGACTCCAAATTCAAATCACTGAACTTAGCAAAGAAGTTCTGCTAGAAAAATTTCGGACCATTTTAAACCCTGAGTAAGTATGCGCGCCAGTAACCACGATCGCTGGAACAGACGTGTTCTTGAGAGGAATGTGCTTAGTGTGAGTTTTTTAACGTTGTCGATAGCGTAAAAGTTAACTCAAATTTGTATGGAATGGGATCATTTGCGTACGTTTGCCGCTAGGGGCGCTGTTCGAACTGCATACAAAATTGGGTTAACTTTTACGCTATCGAGAACGTTAAGAAACTCGCACTAAGCACACAGACCGCGCAGCCGCAATCGTAACGTGAGACTCTTGAAGGGTGTTCGACAAGAAATGTATAGGGAAATCTAAAACCGGGCTCAGTGGTGTGGATTGGATGTCCAGTAGTGGCCGACTGTGGGCTGATGTTGTACCATTTAACACCGTGTGGGTATCAAGTGTTATTAGTAAAGTTTGGCTACTAAGTCGAAACTAAATCTTGTTAGAAAATAATTTCCATTCGGGAAGTGCACTTATTAAAATAAAGAAAGTCTTGTAACTCGACCGAAGAACGATACTAAAAAGAGACGAATGTATAGACCTGCAAGATTTAAAGTGCGAAAAAACGAGATAGAACACTTCTGAAAGATTCATTCTAATCGCGTGTGAATTTTACACAGTCATATATCGTTATTCTCTCGAGAATATTTCTTGTAGCCATCACGGAAGAGAACATATCGACGCTTGAAAGGCAAACGTGACTAAAGCGACAATAACTGCTTTGTACATAAATGATAGGCAATAAACATATTCGATGCGCAAAAAAATATATATTTCTAGGTCTATTAAAAACATTTCAATACTACAGTTAGATTCGTTATAATATAATTTTTCTCAGGTATTTCAACTTCAAATTAGTCTACTGTAAAGTTCACGCACTGTCGCTTAGTCACGTTTGCCTTTCAAGCGTCGATATCATTATTACTGATGACCGTTGAATTTGGATCTTTAATATAGTGTAGTCAATGTACCTTCTCATGTTTCTTGTTCTCCCTATTCGTATTATTTAAAAACAACTGAAGCAATTAGTCGGTCCAGGCTGATATGGAAAAGTTCAACAGCTGATTAAAAATAATATTCGCTGTAACTCTTTATAACATAATTCGTCTTCTCGCATTAAAACTGTATAACCATCAAAACTTACTAATTTTACAGGAGAGTGTTTTAAAGGTTTAACGTGTGATATTTTTAATATTAATCATCTTTGCAACAATTTTATTTTTATTTTTTACCAGTTGCATTATCTGTCTTTTAAAGTAAGATAAAATAATGTAGGTATTCCAAAAAAAATTACCAAATGATTCCGCATATTAACTCAATTTCGAATATTTTTGGAAATTGTACACCTTTAATGCGAAAAGGCGAATTGTTTATACTGTCTTGTTGACAAACTACTTGATATTATGTGATTAGGCAATTTGCGAAATATAACCTAAGGAACTTTCGCATATCTAGGAATAGTCATTAAAATACTTATAAATATATTAAACGATCATTTTGAATACAAATAATATTATGTTATTTATGAAGAGTTCATAAAGTTTTTAAAAATTCAATTTGTCCGTAAAATTGTTCCCCACAGTCTCTGATTTGGATTTTGTTTTGTTGTTTAGAGTTTTAATTAAATATGTACTTAACGTACAAATGTTTACTTCATTTCCATGAAGAATGAATAGCAAAATTTGCTATATGAAAAGAATCTATGACGTAACATGTAAAAGCAAGAGCTGTTGATGTCTATCTGCATTGCCAATAAAAATAGACCAATTAAAGGTTGACTATTACATTAATTTCCCATTTTTTTCTATTCCAGGTTCAGGAAAAAAGTGAAGTTTATATCTATGGCCTGGAAAGATCGTCCTATCTCAGTTATGGATAACGCCATTTTCTGGACAGAATTTGCAGTCAAGTATAGCAATATCACGTTTCGAAGTAGATCAGCTGATGTACCATTTTACCAATATTTGTATTTAGACGTGTTTGTTGTCTTTACGGCTATCGTTATATGTATTGGTTTTCTAGTTAATTACATTATAACATTGTTACTAAGTCGTCTTGCAAAGAAATTCAAACAAAACTAGTTTTTCGAGAACTACTTATAAGTTTTTTTTAAGGGATTTTATGACCTGGTAACTGAGACCTTTAAGTCACATCTTATTTTAATTTATATTCATATTTTTATGAAAATGATATTATGGGGGGAAATGAAATGAAGATGATTAATTTAAGACATTATTCAACTGGGATGAAATTAAATGAAATGAAATGAGATGAAATGGGATGAAATATAATCTCAGTAAAATGGTGGTCATTTACTAAGATTTTTTCAGTGGACGTTTTGGAGGATCCCGAGAAGTTACGTCCAGCGGCTTTGTTTCATTTTCCCACATTTGTGCACTTTCACATATATTAAACAGTTAATAAACCACCATTATTACACATTTAAACCCGAAGAAACACTAAATAGACAAAATAAAACAATTCACACAACTTCACTCCTCGCGTTCCCGTCAAAAAAGTCCTACTTATAAGTATTCTTCGTAAATCAAGTACTTGCCGTTTATATTTATTTTTAATGCCCCCGTTTATATGTAGTGCTTACCCACACAAAGGTGGAGAGAAAAAAGTCATCAAAAGTATGATTAATTTAACTAGCTATTCCTATTTAATCAGCCATTTTTAGCCATCGATTGCCCATCAGCCATTCAGCAAGAAGAATGCAAATTAAATCATAAACAAAATATACGTGTAGATATACTCAACACTAGGTTAAGAAGACAATTTTACCAACAATCATGATATTGATTGAAAACAATCATGCATAGGCACAATCCAAATATTCGAACTGGCCATTTTCAAAATTTTAAACTTTGTGCCCATAATATTTCATATAAAATAAAAATAATAAAACCTTTAAACTTTTTTATCTATTCTCTAATTCCATTCCATATCTATTCCATTTTTTACCTATTCTAGCTAAATTAGTATCATCAATAAATTAAGAAGAAAAATTTTGCATCTGTAATATCAACATATTTTATAAATATGTTTTCATATTTTTAAAATGTAGGGGTTGATTTAGCCCCGCTACTCACCAGCCAGGTCTGCAATTCCGTGTTGGAATATAATAGGAGAGGTATGTGACAAGTTTTCAGCTTGCCTCAAATACCTACCCAAAAATTGGTACCAGCTCTCGGACTATTAACATTTAGTACTCGTAATGTTATTTAATACGCTTTTATTAGTTTCATGCTTATGTTAGTATCTATGTTAGTATGTCACGGAATCATTAAACATGATTTTGACCATCTTCAAAAAGTCGGAATAACTCGAAATTTAGCATAGGTACTTAACAAGGACTGATACCCTATCGAGTACCATTCCCTGCCTATTTCTGCCGTGAAGCAGTAATGCGTTTCGGTTTGTAGGGTAGGACAGCCGTTGTAACTATACTGAGATCTTAGAACTTATATCTCAAGGTGGGTGGCGCATTTACGTTTTAGATGTCGTGGGCTCCAGTAACCACTTAACACCAGGTGGGTTGTGAGCTCGTCCACCCATCCTTAGATGTAATAAAAAAAGCAATTCAGTATATTAAAAACAGACTCGTTATTTACTTTCGGCAGTCAAAACAACAAATTCATTTGAGCGCCTTCTTTTTTTAATTAGCAAATTGGAAACTCTTATATTTGCCTGAATGTAAGTTATGATACGTAATGTTAAACATGTGTTAAAAATACGCTTTTATAGAAAATTCAACTAAAAATAGAAAATTAATTTATTGTAAAAAAAACCGTAAGTTGCGCGGTGTCAATAGTTTAAATATTTTATTGACAGATATGAGTAGAAGTCTTATTATTTGGATAATATCTTAAAAATCACCCCACGCTTTTTTTACAATAAATTTATTTTTCATTTTTTAGTTTCAACGTCGCTCAGATATGAGGAGTTTTGTCTCTTCTTTATGTGTAAGCGTCCAAATTACGCTCCCATAAAATAAGATTGGTCTAACTTTGGTCTTGTATATCCGATTCTTGCTGCGTCTGCTTAGTGACTTCGAAAAGAGAACTGAATATAGAGCTGCGCTCAATCTTAGGGCATTTTGTGCCAGCATTTCAAATCAAATCAAATCAAATCAAAAAAAATTTATTCAACATAAATGAAAGTACATACTTGTTGAACGTCAAAAGAACTACCGCCAATTCACAAGAACTAGCCTCCGTCCTGAGAAGAATTGGCAAGAAACTCAGCGGGCATGTCTTTTTTTTTTTTTTTTTTAATTTGAAATTATTATTTATTTATTTTTTAATATTAGATTATTATTTTTTTAAATATGATTTTTTTTACAATGAGTATTATAACGTAACAATTACTACGATATTGAAATGCCCGGAGCGAGCAACTCATTCCCACTTTGTGCAATCTTCTAGATAATCATTGACTTTATAGTAAGCTTTATTGCACAGATGTTCTTTAATAGTTTTCTTAAACCTATGTATATGTAGGTTCTGAACATCTTGTGGGATTTTGTTGTACAGGCGCACAGACAAACACCCGAATGAGTTTCGTATCTTATGTAACCTACTCATCGGCACAACAAGCTTGTGTTTGTTCCTAGTATTTCTATTATGTATGTCCGACTTTTTAGGAAACTCCTCAATATGTTTACGAACATACATCAAATTTTCAAAAATGTACTGGGATGGCATAGTGAGAACTTTAATTTCTTTAAATTTCTCCCTCAGGGATTCCCTTGAGTGTATGTTATAAATAGCACGTATAGCTCTTTTCTGCAGAATAAATATCATTTCTACATCGGCCGCATTGCCCCATAGCAAAATGCCATAGGACATGACACTGTGGAAGTAACTAAAGTAAACTAAACGAGCCGTGTCCGCGTTTGTTAACATTCAAATTTTTTTTAGTGCGTATGCTGCAGAGCTGAGCTTACTCGCCAATTTATGAATATGAGGTCCCCATTGCAGTTTGGAGTCCACTGTAATACCAAGAAATATAGTTGACTCAACAAGCTCCAATGATTCCTCAGAAACAATTACATCACTATCCACTTGTCTCACATTTAAAGATGGTTTAATACTCAATCTCCTCTTCCCTATCATTGGTGTCTGTTACAGTGCAGTCAAGGTACCGGTATTTGGCCATTCCTTTGTACTTTTTTCTTCCCACAACTAGTACGTCTTCCCTCAACTCATCTCTCCCATTACTTCCATCTTATATGTACATATTTTTGTATCGACTCACGTGAAGATACTATGGCTTTTCGTGGCTCACGCGATGATTAACAGACGAATTTAATTTTAATTCTCTGGCCGTCCACCACTTGGCGCTTTGCTTTATTTCTTTTACAAGTAGTACGTAATTTCATTAACCAATTAAATCTGACCGGACACTATGCTTTCGAATTAGAATTTGAAGCAGCAGTTTGTACAGACCATATTGAAATGAATATTTACGGCTTATTAGTTTGTTCGTGTTCTATGCGTCATTCATCGAACTAAGTTTAGGCATTCCATTTAGTTGTCGCGCGAATCGTTTTCAAATCAAATCAATCAAATAAAAATAAAAAAATTCAACATAAATGAAAGTACATACTTTTTGAACGTCAAAAGAACTACTGCCAATTCACAAAAACTAGCCTCCGTCCTGAGAAGAATTGGCAAGAAACTCAGCGGGCATGTCTTTTTTTCTTTTTCTTTTTAAATGTTAGATGTATTTTTTTTTATCAAAGTATCTGCTTTGTATCAAGTGCGTGCTGAACCACGGGAGCCCTCAGAACTCCAACAATAGCAATAGAACTCCTATAACATATAGCCTCACTCTATGAGATTCTGACGCAGGCTGTTTAACAAAAGAGGGCTTTAGTTGGTTCGACTCTAAGTTGTCCCGCTCCCCAATGCGTAAACGAGAGTCTGTGGATATCTTCCTGCTCGAAAAAATTGTTTCACATTATGATTAATATCTTTGTATCCGGATACTGCCAGACGTCTGCGCTACTTGCGCCATGCAGACGTCTAGATATTAGCTGATATCACAAAGTGAACCATATCAGTAGGGATCCGATCTGTCGTAAACACTTCACTATTATCGTCTTCTTCTGATAAGTATACGCTTTATCCTTGTATAAAATCAGTGGTGTGAATGAACGTGTTACGTGTTCAGTCTGTGTTTATTAGTATTGAATAGTCGAATAGTACCACGACAGGAACTATTTAACTATATTTTTGACTATGAATCTAAGCCAGCTACTCCTTTAAAAAAAAAAGACCTGGAGGAGAGAAGCGGCCGCCCCCTGCTGAAGAAGATAGAAAAGAAGACCGAAGAGTGGAAGAGCAGAAGAGCTGAAGAGAAGGAAGAAAGAAGAAAAAAAGCGATCCCACCCAACATCACAACTCCAAGCCTGCTTCATTTAATCCTAAAGCGCATCGCCCCTGCCTTGATAGGCAGGGAGTTACATGCCCGGGCAGAGGAGTTTCCCTGAGGCCCGTTCCGCGCCCCCGCGACGACCCCACGACGCTCATAACAAAAAATTGTAAATTAAATTTTAATAATATTTATGAGCAAGAAGTAAATAAATAATAATAAGTTAATTTAAAAGGTCGCGTTGGGCTTCCGAGATTTCTGAACAGTTGCCTGACAGTTAATACATATTGAGATATATTAAAGTTGAATAAATGCAGGTGGTAACCATTCTGAAAAAGAATTTATAAGTCGCCTAAACATACGTGCCAGGAAAGGATCCGGAGCTTCTTTGGGCACAGCCTGGAGAAACTCCTCATTCTCGGACAAATGGAGGGGAAGCGCGCTAGAAGAAGAGCGCCAGTTAGATGGGTGGACCAACTCATGGAGGTGCCTGGAGGCCAGATACAAGAAGCAGTACATATGAGTCGACTATTATCAAAGGCGGCAATCTGACTTTTGGACAATGATTGGTAAATCAGAAAAACGAGTTATTGACTTTGTATTCCATCGGCAGTCACAAAACTCTTCGGAACGACATCTTAGATAAATAACAGGTTAACTATTAACCTTTATTTAATGCAGGTTTTGAACCGTTTTCTTTGAAGGAGACGATTATATTCAAATCAATCTGTATTGACATATCAATTTTTTTTTTTGTCCAAATGCACAGATTGCCACCTTTGATAATAGACGACTCATATGGCGCAGAACCGGACCGAGTGGAGAAGATTGACATACAGTCACGATCCTCAGCATTGAGGGAACGACCAGAAAGAAAAAACATACGTAGATTAAAATTTCTTTAACAAATAAGAATTCGTATCTCTAGTGCTATATTTATATATCGAGGTCCCAGTTCTATTCCTGCTTGTTTCTATGCATTCACAGCGAGCTTTACATTCTCGTAATTTATTTTTACGTGAAGCTTTGCTGTATTTTTATGATGATACCGAAATTTCTTACAAAGTCGTTGTTTTTCTTGTTATCGGAAAATTCTTACCCGGCTTCTATGCTATAAGATAAGCAGTCCACCGGGGAACTCCCTTCGCAAAAATTTCTAAAAGAATTTAGAGCCTCATGATTAGGTAATAATTCAACCAGCATCAAATCGCATCTTTTAGTTTTAAAATACTTTTAAAAGCTTCCTCTCCTGTTTTTGTTAGGTTTCATTTACTTCTAATCTTTGACTCTGTCAACAAACAAACTGTAATCTGAGTTACACTCAAACATCGCATTGCTCCTACTCAATATTATATCAATTATTATTATCTCCCATTTGCTAGATCATGGCTGGTCAATATTAAATACTCGTACAAAGAAACTTGTAATTGCGCGATGTCATTCACATTGTTGTCCATGGACTTAGATAACCATTTAATATCAGGCGAGCCTTGAACTCATGCTCATCTACATTGATAAGAATATTAAAACTCATCAAATTGGTTGAAGACGCCGTTGAGTAGTGTTGAGACTAAAATATTAATAGGAATGCTCATTACGTCATACTTAAGGCAGAGCGTGACCGATCAACCGGTCCAATGTTGTCAGTATTTCCGCTAACTGCCTATAAGTCGAGCGGCTCTCGCGTGGCCGACAATTCTAAATAATGAAACTGATTTATTTATTACTACTTCTCGTTACATGCTATACAGACGGGCTCAATATACTTGGAATATATCCGTATCAGGGGAAGAGCCATTTTTTCGTATTCAGAGTTTACTTACGCGAATTGGCTAAGCGGGGCCACAATGTTACTATTATTTCACATTTTCCCGAACAAGATCCACCGGCAAACTACCACGACATCAGTCTGGCGGGAACAATCAAAATAACGGAAGACAACCAATCCGTTCGGAATTCTTACTGGTCTGTGTTCAGTGCCGCTTTCTACCTCGCAATTTCTGGTAAAGAAAACTGTCAAGTAATGCTAGCTAATAAACAAGTGCAAGAACTGATCAAAAGTAAGCAAAAGTTTGATGTGGTTGTTGTCGAACAGTTCAACAGTGATTGTGCGTTAGGTGTAGCTTATAAACTAGGTGCTCCAGCGATCGGAATGTCCTCACACATACTAATGCCTTATCACTATAAGAGATTAGGCATCCCCTACAACCCATCATACGTGCCCTTCCATTTCCTGGAGGGGGGAACTAAGCCATCTCTCTTTCACCGAGTCGAGAGATTGTTTTTTGACTTCTTCTTTAGAACGTTTTATTACTTTGTAAGCCAGCGGAGTGATCAAAACACACTGGCTGAATATTTTGATGACATCCCTCCGCTCGAAGAACTGGCTAGAAACATGAAATTTCATCTATTGTATCACAACTTCATTTTAACCGGGTCAAGGCTGTTCCCATCCAATGTGATTGAAGTCGGCGGTTATCACGTTAGCAACGCCAATCCTTTAACTAGTGTGAGTATTAATAATATTACATGATTTGTTTTAATGTTCATCTAAAATCCTAAACCATATATCAAATCCAAAATAATATCTCAAAATTATCCGTAGAAACTTGTATTCAATTTGAAAAGTTTTTATTTTTATCCTCATAAATATATTACGAAATAAGAAAAGCTACATAGAACCGTAAAAGCTTTTTAATTATATTTATGACTCGCGAACTTAAATTTTAAATTGTCGCATTTGTTAAAAGTCGTTAGTATTTATTAAGACATTAGACACATTTTTTAAAAGATTCAGTATCAACATTTCTTACCTATCCAACAAAAAATGTTTTTATATACATTTTATACACATAGGTACGTTACTATCTGAATTCCAGGATTTGAAAAAATTCGTTGATGAAGCTGAACATGGAATTATATTCATAAGTTTTGGTTCTGTTATCAAGAGCTCAACTATGACAACGGATAAAGTAGAAGCTATTTTGGAAGTTATGAAAAGAATGCCGCAGAGATTCATATGGAAATGGGAAGACAAATCATTAATAGTTGATAAAAACAAGTTATATTTGTCTCATTGGCTGCCGCAAGTTGATATTTTGGGTGAGCTACAGTAGTTTATTATAACCTCACTTTGATCATCGGCCTACATACGACCACTCCACCCGTAATCACCGGATTCTCGCGACCTTCAATAGGTCGTCGATCCACTTTTTTTTTTTTTATTGCCCTTGTAGGCAGACGAGCATACGGCCCACCTGATGGTGAGTGGTTACCGTCGCCCATGGACTTTAGCAATGCCAGGGGCAGAGCCAAGCCGCTGCCTACCGCTTAATACTCTCCACAAGCCTCGTTTGAAGAAGGACATGTCATAGCGCTCGGGAAACACCGTGGAGGGGAGCTCATTCCATAGCCGGATGGTACGTGGCAAAAAAGACCTCTGGAAACGCACTGTGGATGACCGCAGTGGCTCCGGGTAGTATGGATGAACTCTACTCCGGTGGCAGGCGGTGCGATGGTAAAAACGAGATGCCGGTATCATCTCGAACAATTCCTCAGAGCACTCCCCATGGAACATACGGTACAAAATACAGAGGGAACCGAAGTCCCTCCGCAGACCCAGAGGTTCCAAACGATCCGTGAGACCGGGATTATCGACAATCCGAACGGCCCTCCTCTGTATGGAGTCAAATGGAAGAAGCTGGTATTTGGGAGCCCCGGCCCAGAGATGGGAGCAGTACTCCACGCGAGGCCGGACTTGTGCTTTATAAAGCAAAAGCCTTTGTCCAGGCGTGAAGTACCGCTTCGCTCTGTTGAGGACTCCTAGCATTTTGGAAGCCAACTTGGCTTTGCCTTCCAAATTACTCCGAAACTGGACATCGCTCGAAATGTCGACCCCAAGTATCCCAATACTCTCGGAAGGTTGCAGGGATACTCCTTGGAATTGGCCATGACAAAGGGGTCCTTCTTCGCAGTGAACGCGCAAACTTGTGTCTTTAACGGGTTGAATTGAACCAAGTTCAATTCACCCCATTTGGAGACTCGCCCCAGAGAGTTCTCCACTTCAGACACAAGTTTTGATCGTCTCTCTTGCACCACGCTCCGAGAGAGACTCTGATGGCCGATATATCGCGCATCCCCCGTGCTGTCATCCGCATAGCAATGCATGCCATCAATAGACAGCATGTCATTGATATACAGGATGAAAAGCGTGGGGAAGAGCACCGAACCTTGTGGAACACCAGCGTTAATGGTCATGGTATCAGAACAGTCACCGTCTACAACGACCGTGATGCTCCGCCCATCCAAAAAGCTAGCGATCCACTAGCAGAGACCCTCGGGGATTCCGTAAGATGGTAGCTTCGACAGAAGTGCCCTATGCCAGACCCTGTCGAAGGCCTTCGCGATATCAAGTCTCACAGCAATAGCCTCGCCCTTGCTCTCCAAGGCTTCAGCCCACCTGTGAGTAAGGTATACAAGAAGATCGCCAGCTGAGCGACCGTGACGGAAACCGTACTGTCGGTCACTGATCAGCTGGCGATCCTCCAGATACTTCAGGAGTTGTATATTAATTATTCGCTCCATCACCTTGGAAAGCAAGGAAGTTATCGCGATAGGCCTATAGCTCGATGGGTCCGACCGGTCACCCTTCTTGGGGATAGGGTGGACGTGGGCAGTCTTCCATGAAGACGGAACCCTGTTAGTGCAATAAGAGAGGCGATACAAACGCGTTAGCGCAGGCGTCAGCTCAGGGGCGCACGTTTTCAGAACCACTGCAGAGATGCCGTCTGGCCCGCTCGACTTATGGACGTCCAGGAGTCGGAGTTCCCGCCTGACTGCACACTGTGTAAAGCAGATCTCCGGCAGGGAACTATCACACCGGAGGATGTTCGGTGGTGTGGCACCCCCGTCGTCCACAGTCGAGTTCGAGGCGAAGAGTTTGACCAGAAGGTCAGCCTTCTCTTTCGCACTATGGGCCAGACTGTCATCCGACTTGCGTAGTGGTGGGAGACTAGACCTGCAAAAGTTACCTTCTGCAGCTTTGGCGAGCGACCAAAAAGCACAGCTCCCAGAGGGATAGCTCTTCAGTCGCTCGCCAATTCTAGCAACGTGCTCCGATTTCGCCCTGGCAATAACCTTCTTGTAGGACCTGGAAGCGGCGTTATATTTCCGCCTTTCCTCTGAGATGTTAGGATCCCGACGTCTCCTAGCATCATCCCATGCAACGTATGCGGACCGCTTGAGGTGTGCAGCATCCCTGCTAGCATTGTTATACCAGGGTCTACTGCGACCCCCAACGGGCACTTCAGAGGCACTTAAGACGGTCCGCACAGACGTCAGGATCAGCAGAGGAAAAGCAGAACCGCCCCCATGGGTAGGATGCGTAAAACTCACGCAATCCATCCCAATCTGCTGACAAATACTGCCAAACTCTTCGATACCTGGTCGTCGTTCGACGACTAGGACGAGAGAGTGGTGTGGCAGCACGGATAAGGCAGTGATCAGACGATCCAAGTGGAGCGTCGACCACCACACTGTATCCGGCTGGATCGGTGGTCAGCAGAAGGTCCAACAGAGAAGGCTCGTGCCCCTCAATATCTGGGACACGGGTGGGCTGTGTCACCAGCTGGGAGAGGCCGTAGGCCAAGGCGAAATCGTAGGCAGCCCGACCCGGGAGGTCAGTGGTTCTGGACCCCAACCACTCTTGGTGGTGAGCGTTAAAGTCTCCAAGAACCACCACCTCCGCAGATGGGTACTGCTCAAGCACGCGGTTAGTCCCCTCTTGCACATGCTCTATCAGAGCTGAACCTGCATCACTGCTGTGGGACCTGTACAGGCACGCGTAGACTCGGGTACAGCCCCCGTGATCTACGCGCAGCCACAAGAGGGACAGGTCCCGTTGTTCGAGGCTTCGTAGACGGCGACAACAGACATCAGCCCGGACGAATACACACACCCCGGCTTTACGCAGGAAGTTGTGCTCCAATACGTAGCCGGGGTATTCAAGGTACGAAATATCATCCGGAGCAGATATCTGCGTCTCCGTCAGAAAAAGGAGGGCAGGCTGCGCCGTCTCAAGATGGTGGTGTACGGCGGTTGCTATGTAGACCCCTTACATTGCTGAAATCCACATTAAATGTGGAATGGGGAATCGCCGACAAAACCCTTTTCCTTTTTCGAACTTTCATTTTTTTATTTTTTTTTTATTTGGAGAGTGGGATTGGGCGGGGTAGGATGTTCGAGGCGAAATCATGACAATACCTGAATAAAGCGCGGAGCACAGTACGTGCTCGACCACGGGTTGCGTGAGCGACTGACGCAGGGCATGGAAGGGCCCCCAGTCCACCCTGCGTGCGATCGCCGGGATCCACTCCGGTCTCCGACTCCGGCACGACGACCGCACGACAGGATTTTACACCGGTAGGCGGGAAGCAATCAACCCCCTAAACTATCCACACAGCGCCTTTAATAGCACTTTTGTTCCCTGCCTAATCGTTGAAAGCCTATGGGGCTATTCCAACTCAAGGTAGCTGAACGGTAGCTGAGCTCACAGGTTCCGCCTTGACCCAAATTATTAGTTACGCGTTAAAAGGCGTGCAGAACGCACTTTTGTTCCCTGCCTAATCGTTGAAAGCCTATGGGGCTATTCCAACTCACGGTAGCTGAACGGTAGCTAAGCTCACAGATTCCGCCTGAGAGAATTACCAACACTGACCTTAGCTAGAGCAGTGCATCGCTGAATCTACCGGAACGGAAACGCGACTCACTGAGAAGATCCGAAGGGAAACTGAATGAATAAAACACACCCATATAACCGCCCTACTAACAATTTAAGCAGCCTCAGTTTATTTGTATAGCAATATATCCTGTTACCGGTGGTAACCTAATTTTGACCACAGTTTTCATATATCTCTTTATAATTAACGACAACTTAACCGCTTTATTATTTCAGGACACCCGAAAACTTTGGCGTTTCTCTCACATGCGGGAATGGGTGGAATTACCGAGGCCATTCATTTTGGAGTACCAGTAGTGGCCATGCCTTTCTTGGGCGATCAGCCTGCTAATGCTGCGGACGTCGAAGAGAGCGGTCTAGGAATTCAATTGCAATTCAGAGATTTAACAACTGAGAGCTTATTGAATGCGTTCCAAACTGTTTTGAACACCACGTAAGGCAATATTTGTTAAGTTTTATTAGAAGTCGAATATTAATATTTCTCTTGGTTATTTTGCTTTTTGTCTTGGTATTTAATATTTATTATTCATACGTAGTATATATTTAGACTTATAGATGTGTTTAAGTATGTATATCAGTCTCTGATTCCCATAACACACAGAATCTTAGTTTGGGATCAGATGATCGTCTGCGACTTGTTTCCGGTTATTATTTATTTATATATCTTAGATAATCAAACATTTTATTACTTAGATGGGTGAATGAGCTCACGACCTACGTTTTATTAACTGTTTACCAGAGTACATATGTCACAACTGAATGCCGTTATTCACTTTATCGCTTGGTGTTGAAATCTCAATTATTATGACCATGGTATGTCATTATAATGGGATGGGATGATTAGGATGGTATTATGACTGTACGATTCTTTAAGCCGAATCACACGACTACATTGCAGCAGTAATAGGCAGGACAACACCTACCCGTACGGGCTTATAAATTTCAATTATTAAATAAGCCCCGAAATATTAGTAATTTCGTATTTCGTTTCTACTTGACCCAAGATTTGAAATACTTAAACTAAATCCGTCCAAGGCTACCACTTCCTATAAACTTTAATTTGATTTGATTTTATTTATTACATAGTTGGGTGGACCAGCTCACGGCTTATCTGGTGTTAAGTGGTTACCGGAGATACGAGTCCTAAATCTTAATTTTTACAGTACAGCAGCTGCCGCACCCTTTAAACCGATTTTCGGGTAGGTACCACCGCCCTGCCTATTTCTGCCGTGAAGAAGTAATGCGTTTCGGTTTGAAGGGTGGGGCAGCCGTTGTAACTATACTGAGATCTTAGAACTTATATCTCAAGGTGGGTGGCGCATTTACGTTGTAGATGTCCATGGGCTCCAGTAACCACTTAACACCAGGTGGGCTGTGAGCCTGTCCACCAATCTAAGCCATAAAAAAAAAAAAACGCTTTACTACTTCACAGTAGAAACAGACAGGGTTGTGGTGGTTCCCACTCGTTTGTTGAGCTCACAAGACGTCCTACCATCAGTAATTACGCAAATCATAATTTTGCGGGTTTGATTTTTATTACACGATGTTATTCCTCCATCGTAGAAGTCATTCGTTAACGTTAACATATGTTAAGTATGTATTTCATAAGGACAATCATTGCCTACCTGCGGAATTCGAACACCAGCTTAGTCGCATAGCTCCATAGAAATGCAACGGGCATCTTACTCTTTACGACCACGACTACTACAATTTAATCTTTTTCGTTTCAGATTCCGTGAGAAGGTAAAAAAAGTCTCGAAAGCATGGCACGACCGACCAATGCCCCCTTTAGAAACAGCAATCTACTGGACCGAGTTTGTTACTAGGAACCCAGATTTAAATTTTAGAACGGCTGCAGCCGACACTCCTCTATACCAATATATTCTGCTTGATGTAATAGCAGTGCTATTAACACCACTTATTATTATATTCGTCGCATTGAAACGTACAAGAAAATCTTCCGCGCCAATTGTAAAGAAAACGAACGGTAAAAAGAAATCAAAGAAAACTTGAATGTCTTTCGAAATACATATTTTATTTCAAATAAAAATACAGGATGTTAAAAGAAAGCGAGCATACAGTGTACCGAAAATATTAAATTTATAGTATAACACAAAGAACTGTAATCAAAATGCTTGCAACGCTGTATCAAATTAATATAATGAACAAAAGAGTAAATCTTCACTTTTAATCCAATCTACGATTCATGAAATATAATAAAATAAGTACGTTAAAAGAATAATGAACATTATTAAAAGAATTTAGTAGAGGTGACCTTCTACGAGTGCCTTGCAATGTCTAACCATCAGAATCATTGATCACTCAAAGATTGTTGATCAATCCTGAATAAGAATGTCGTTGTAACGAATCAGGTACCCGAACTAAGGCCTGTGCCTAGTTGAAAACAACACACACACATAGGCTTTAATGATGAGGATAAATCGTAAATATTTTTCATTATACTCATATTGAAACAAACATTGTGTATTTATTACTAAAATGCCAAATTATTTAATAACAATTGTACTATAAAACAGTTTAGAAAATTCCATTCAATATTGTAATTAAAATTGAGTTAATTTGTACAATTTTCATAAAAGCGCTTACTGGGTTTTAGTTTTATTTGGATTTAAATGTCGTCTTCTAAAAAATCGTATCAAACTGATAATAATAGAAAAAAACAAACAAAACGATATTAAAATGCCAATAGCCATTCCACAAACATCCAACATAAGTAATTCGTAAAATCCCAAATCAACAGTAGGAGGGCGCAGTTCAACATTACCTTTATGTCGAATCACGTATTCAATCCAAAATATAGCTAAATTCAGAGGTGACACAGGCCTATCTCTCCACAAAGCAGACAAATTTTGAGCCCTTATCTGATAACTGCAATAAGGAAACAACATTATAAATAAAACAAGTTGCTACCTGATGAAAATTTGTTGTCTGTCATTTGATTTCTCATTTTCACTTACTAAAATATTACGTTCATAACATAATGTACTAACATTCATAAGTCATAAACTTACGAATCTTGCATCACAGTTTTTAGGGCTTGATTGATTTTTCTTTCATTCATTGTGGAAACATCAATGGTAACTCCCAAGCCAATTTCAGTAGCTGACGCTGCGTTCGCGAATTGGTCTCCAAACAACGGAACGCTTATGACTGGCACCCCACAATGCATAGCTTCAATTGAACTTAACATTCCAGAATGTGTCATAAATGCTTTCACTTTTGGGTGACCTGTTAAAGTTTTAATTTATGATATTTCTAATAATAGTTAAGTATTGCTTATATCGATATTGGTTAATTATAAACACACACACATAGAGACCATTCACATCAACAGAACTTAATCCAACTCAACCCATCGAAGACACAGGCTTACACGTTAACTGCAAAGAGGTTCCCGTTCGTCATAGCGCAATGATTTCAAGGAATAACTCTGAAACTTTCCGATAGTAAGTATCAGGATTCTTGGAGGCGTTCAGTATCCGAGTGACTTAGAAAGTTAATTTCGCTTCCAATATGTTGGGATTCCTCCACAGAGAAGCAGTACTTCAGGTCTCCCCTTCTAGGCCGAGGACCCTAAATACTCGTTACTTCCATTTCAATTAATCCAGAAAAAACCCATTCGGATTGTCAAAACACCCTGGTTGCACGTGTCCTCTAGGTCTACTGAGAGATTTAGTGCTCACTACGTTTTGTATAGGATGTTTCATACGTTTTTTTATCGTATGCTCTGAGTAATTATTTCATCATGTCCTTTTAACAATTCCACTACCCACCACCGGAGCCCAGATCATCTTAACCTACCACATGAACCGTTGCGTTCCTCGAGAGTGTGTTTGAAGTTTGTCACCATTTTTGCATCATCATCCCGAACGACTGGTCCTTCTTCAAACGAACTTTATAAGGAATCCTCAGTGGTGAGCAGCTGGGGTGTTTTTTTTTTGGCTGGAGGATTTTTTTCCTATCTATTCTAGTGACCGCCAGGAATTATACTAGGTTCAACGAGCTCACGGGGCTCTAACCTGGCGAATTTGGTAACACTAGCCCTAGCGAAATCAGTGCTTCACAGAATCTACCACCGGATCAGAAACGCGACCCAGTAAGAAGATGCGAGAAATTCAGTGAGTTGTATCTGAGGGTTACGGTCGTCCAATGAAAACGCTGGACATAGAAGCGGCTTGCCCGGACGCGGAGGTCGTGTTATGTAGGTAAAGCATCGACCCCCTCTGTCTCTAGCATCCGGCCGGAACCAAGGCAGCGACCTGGTCACCACGCACAGCGCCGCCCCAAATGAAACCGTCCAATATCAGCGTTTACCTGTCTGTCTATTATAGCAATAAAAATATATCTGATTAAATTCTATTTCGTTTCCGTTGGATTGGATTCTATCCTAAAGTGTGATTAAAGGGTAAACTCACACAAAACAGCAGTCTGCGGAAACCATTTTCTTATTAAAACATTCTTCGGCAAATTCAAATTACCAACATTGTCAATTTTCCACAGAACCTTTACGGAACTGTTCGTGATAAAATTTATTATTTCCTTAATTATTCTATCAGGAAAATTAGATGCAACAGTTCCAAAGCTAATGTAAATCACGTCGCTTTCTGCCTTGTCAATGAAACTTTTAATTTCCTGCAAAGATGTATTATTATTGCTTAAATATATGAACAAGCTCACAATCCACCTGGTGTGACCTGGTAACAGAAGCGCATAGAGATTAGAACGTAAACGCCGTATAATAACTCCTTTTTTCCCCCTACCTATCCTAGTAACCTCGAGGGGTCAAATTAGATTCACCGAACGAGTAGGTGAGCTCACGAGGCTCTAGCCTGTGAACGTTGCTAACACTAGCCCTAGCAAGAGCAGTGCTTCGCAGAATCTACCACCGGGTCGAAACGCAGCCCACTGAGAAGATCCGGGCGACAAACTCAGTGAGCTATGTCTGTGGGTTAATTTACTCGCCGAATCCTTAATCACAAGCGACAGGTTTGACAACTCATCATGAGACATGAGTCGAAGTCACAATTTTATTGTATTACATGAAGTAGTACCTTCTGGTTTTAAAGTAACTTAAAATTAATAAAATTATTATTATTACTTTCTTTTAAATAAAATTGTTGTTTTAAAATTTATTTTGTTAGTTTCTAATTATTTTTAAAGAGTTAGACTTATTATTTATTCGTAGGTAATTACTCGTAATATCCACATACTTGTAGCAACATTCTTGTTCGTAAATCTAAGTGAATAAATTTAATTTTCTACATGAACGAACCTCGTCATTTATAGTCGTATTTTCTTTGATATGTAAACCACCAACTTCAATAACATTCGCTCCATATAACCGAGATCCAGTCAAAGGAAAATACTGATTCAATAAAATCAATGAAATATTCTTTCCGATCTCATCCAATTCCGGTACGTTTTCAAAAACACTATTGATTATCGTTTGGTCGCTTTTTTGAATTACATACTTAAAATAAATGTTGAAAGCGATATTAATTAGTGCACTTTGTATCTTATCCCAAAAGCCAGGTTTGGTTCCGCTACCAATGAAATGATTCGGGACGTATGCCGGGTGATTGAGCGCACCCAATCTGGAATAAGTCCACGGCATCAAAATATGAGCAGTTATACCGACAATGGGTGCATTCAACTTATAGGCAACAGCAAGACCGCAGTCGGTCACAAATTGCTCAACTATCACTAAATCAAATTTAGTCTTCGACGATATTATTTCTTGTATTTCTTTGTTGGACATCAATTTATCACAATTTGAATTAGCTAAATTCTTGAAAGCTCTCGCTGTGTCCAAAGCTTTATGAAAATTAACCAATATACCAGGAAGGTTTTTTAGAGTATCGTCTATATCAACAACATCGCTTCCGCTCACTTTGTACTCGAGTGGTATTTGTCTTAATTTAGATATGTTTTTCATTGGAAAATAATTCACAACTGTAACCGAATGGTCTCTTAAAGCCAACTCTTCAACCAAAGTCGAAAATAAATAGTGGTGACTCCTTCCATTGTACGGAAACACAGCCAATATTTTATAACTAACACATTGATTTACGAATAAAAATAGTCCCAGTAGACTGAAAATCATTTCGTATATTTTCTATACCTAAATAATATACCATGTAAATAATATTACTATAAACACACACAAAACAAAAATATTGAAATCTTTACCACGACTGCGTGGCTGCACCGTGAGATTATTACTGTGATACTGTAAGCCCGGAATTTAGCATTGACCGAGATCCTCACTGATTGCTTGTTATTAATACAAAGCAAATAGTAAAGCGGATGCTGTCGTCTTTTGACGATAACTACATATGTAGTATGCAAAAGAAGAGGACAATTTGAAAGCTTTGAGTACCCAATTATTGTTATTATTTTGCATTCATGGTTGAACGTGCACATGGCCACGTGATGTTAAGTAGACACACGAGCCTATAGGCATCACAACCAAACTTACGACATGAGGGGAAAATTTCAGTTTCAAATTGTATAGCGGATAGCCGTCCGTTCGAACCCCAAAATTAAATAGACAGTATGGTGTTATGTACCCGTGCAGGCTCAAATTACGCCCTAATTACCAGTAATTAAGCAAATTACAAATAGTCTTTGATTGTAGAGTTTGAACCCATAGTCTCATCGCTCGATCCGAGTACGCCGGTCGTCTTAATTTTTGGATCATGACGACTACCAAATATACTTACTTATTTTTGAGAAGAAAACCATTTTGTAACCCATTCTTTATCGAAGTATATTTTTTTAACCAAAACCTTTCAAAATGGTTCCAATATGTTGAACTGGGTCTGTTGTTGTTGTTGACCACCATGTAGGTTATGTTGATTTAAGAAGAATACAATATAAATATCAAACATGTTTCTCCGTCAAACATTCGAATGCCAAATAAAAATTGGACAACAAGCAACATGGATCAAAATTTAATTTTTAAACAGTAAATTGCTTTAAAACTAATAAAAATGTCCTGACAGATCCGCTTTATTTGCAACACATTTTCCACAATCCCATAAGTGAGTTCAACATCAACTCAATTAATTTCTGATATAAATTTTTATGTACTTCGTTAATAAAAAATATGTAAAACTTAGAAGGAAACAAACAGAGTTTAAATAACATTATTATAATTTCAATTCAAATATAGTTATGTTATGTTTTAGCAAATCATTCATCCTAACAAAATGGCATGCTGCTGTAAACCCGGAAAATGTGAGTTATTTGTTTCATGTTTTTGTCAAGTATATATAATATATAATAGTAATTCTTATATGTTCTAAGCATTTTCTTTGCATACTATAGCAGTCACTTTGTTGAATTTTAACTTCTATAGGAAAACCTATCCCTTCTCCCTTACAATGCCAATGCCCGATCTACATATATGTAAGTCGAGGCAGAAGAGCGCGTTTTTTTCTCTACCTAATCGTTGGTAGCTTAAGGGGCTATTCCAACTTCACGCGGACTGGTAGGTGAGCTCAGAGGCTCAACCTGAGAAAATTGCTAACACTAGCCCCTAGCAAGAGCACTGCTGCGCTAAATCTACTACCGGGTCGGAATCGCAAATCACTGAGAAGACCCGGCGAGAAACTTAGTGGGTTGTCTATGGGCTAGTTCGGACGTCAAACTCGTCGGAGTCCGGAGGACCGGTGCTTGAAGAGCCTAAATGCACCGAGAGTAGATCCGGCGAAACCGACAAAATATATTTTGGGCGCCGACGGCTTTGCTTTGCTCCGTGGCCTGGATCGGATATAGGTAGGTATAGTTAGCGGTGGCCACGATAAGAGGGTTAAGAGCGCATGCTACCCCTAGAATTGAATAAGTGTGGTTCTAAGATTCGGCACTGTATGCGGAATGGTTTAGACGAAAATTGCGATATAATATTATATGCGAATATGCTAAAACCAAAAATTTGTATGCAACTTCAGCTTCTATATAACGTAATAACCAATACCGACCGTAGGCTTCGGATTTACGAAGCCATCCCACGAGATAATTCTGTAAATCTAATAAAAACAGAAGATTCGAAGGTCGGCATCTTCGGGCTGTAACTACTGCTTCAAACCATATTGCTTATATCCGACCTACACCCTAATTCCTATCTTAAGATCTGCTGGTGAGATATTTTGTCATCCTGTATAGGTTAGGCGGGACAGACGAAGGTACCACAAATCCTGCCTATTTCTGAATTGAAACAATCATGTAGGTAATTCGGTTTGAGAGTGAGGAGACTTAGACATCAGATCTCAATATAGTTCAGCAACAGCCACTGGCAGTGTGTGGTGTGATAGTTTAATTAGAATAGATCATTAGAATATTAAATTTTGTCAACGCAAAATTGCAATGCACTCAAATTATACATGTAAAAATGTTTGATTTTATTATGATTGACTTCCACGGTGAAGGAATAACATCGTGTAATAAAAATGAAACCCGCAAAATTATAATTTGCGTAATTACTGGTGGTAGGACCTCTTGGGAGTCCACACGGGTAGGTACCACCACCCCGCCTATTTCCGCCGTGAAGCAGTAATGCGTTTCGGTTCGAAGGGTGGGGTAGCCGTTGTAACTATACTGAGACCTTAGAACTTATATCGCGAGGTGGGTGGCGCATTTACGTTGTAGATGTTATGGGTTCCAGTAACCACTTAACATCAGGTGGGCTGTGAGCTCGTCCACCCATCTAAGCAATAAAAAATAAAAAATATATATATAACAATACTGACATTACATGCACACTTTAATGTGTATTTTTTTCTTTAAATGTTGTATATTATTACAGCGAATAAATCATCAACAAGCTGTTTAGGACGGTGTGATCTGCCAAAGCACAGATGTTTAGAGAGACGCGAAGTAAAACCTGGACCTGTGCCCAAACACATGGGTTGGTTGTATACGGCCAAAAATTCACCTGAACATCAGGTTACCATTGTTTTTACAATAACTTATTTTTAGTTAACATTCTAAATAGAAATTAGAACTTTTTTAGCTTCATTCAAATCGGGAAAGGAAATAGAGCGCACATAATACATAAACATGCAGAGTACATAAACAACACAATGCGAAAGCCGCCACGCCATGTCTACCATGGACGGGTCGAAGTCTGAATTTCGTTGAAATTACGGCTATTCTGCGAAGCCCAAAGCATAATAGTCTGATGACACCAATAACCAGGCCAATGGTTCAAAGCCGTATAACTACCACTAAATCGGGGATGTTTGCGGATGCGCGAATTAATAGCTTCGCAACAATGAATTGTAAACGAATTGCTTCCCTAATTCGGCGCATGCGGGTCAGTCGCAGCAGCTACCTGCGGCTGTTCGCCTCGCGGATGGATCTGGACTACCCAATAATGCAACACTGGACAAGTGAGCATGTTGAGCACTCTGGATCCAAACCAGCCTTTAGAGTTTAGATTAAGGTAGTTTTGTCGTTAATTTGGTTTTTTTGTTTTATTATTATTGCTTTTGTTTTATTGCGTATACTGGTATACTACACTCGCGAGCAAAAGTTTGGAATCACTTACTTGAAATTGGTTCCGCGCGATCTTGTGCACTAAATATTTTTTTGATAATCATAAAAATGAGATCATTTTAAAGGTTGAGCCCTTAACTTTAAACTGATACCAAATTCATTAAAATCAAGCCAGTATTTAAGAAGTTATCTTGGATAAAGTGAAGGAATAACGAAAAAGACGTGTTTCAATTGCTTGATACGTCGCGAGTTGCGGCCTATTGACCCCTATAAAAGCACCTGTTATCGGATTTTCTTTATCAGTCGACTTTCACACGTTGACTGGTACATATCTCGGCTACTTTTGACCCTTTACCTTGTACGACAATTGGGACAACACCTACAGAAGTAGCACAAATCGTAGCCCTATTGCAAGAAGAGCTCAGCCAGCGGGTTGTCGCTCGTCGGCTCCAAATAAGCCATTCTTGTGTTTCAAAAGTTTGCAAGCGCTTTCAAGAGACTGGTAGCTTTATCCCGAGACCAAGATCTGGACGGCGCCGGGGCACATCGGAGAGTTATGACCGTTTTATCGTGTTAACCTCTCTCAGAAATCGGCATTAACCTGGTGTCGACGTCCAACAGGAGCTCCGAGATGTTCGTAGGGTAGCAGCTAGCAAGTAGACAGTTCGTCGACGACTCAAGCAAGCGAATCTGACTCCAAAAAGGCCTGTCACAGGCCCGAAACTCACGGTAGCTCATCGACAAGCACGCCTTCAATTTGCTCGTACCAATCTTAATTGAGAGGTTGAGCAATGGAGGCAAATCCTGTTCTCAGACGAGAGCAGGATGTGTTTGCATGGTAGCGACCGAAGAGGTTGGGTCTACAGGCGGCCTGGGGAGCGATTTGCGCAGTGCTGTTTCGCTGAAACAGTGGCTTATGGGGTCGGCTCTTGTATGATGTGGGCCGGCATTTCCTTCGACGGTAAAACCGAGCTTGTTTTCGTGCCTGGCGGGGGACGAGGAGGCGGTCTAACTTCGGACCGGTACACTTCCAATATTCTGCTGGAACATGTCGTTCCCTATGCGGGATATGCCGATGATAGCTTCCTCCTTAAGAACGATAACGCTCGTTGTCACACTGCCCGTGGAACAACTGAATACTTCGAAGAAGTCTATATCGCCACATTGGACTGGCCTGCGCTCAGCCCTGACTTGAATCCTATTGAGCACGTGTGGGATGAACTGAAGAATAGGGTTCGTTCCAGAACTTCTGCTCCTTCATGCCTGAATGAGCTGAAATCGGCGTTGATTGAGAAGTGGGAAGGTATCCCACAAGAATCATGTCAAAAGCTGATCAGGTCTATGAAGAATCATCTTCGAGGAGTTATTAGGGCAAGGGAAGGGAACACAAAGTACTGACATTTAATTTTAAGGCTAAATAAAATTTTTATTTATAAATTTTTGTTGTTTTATGCATTCATTATTTTTCCATATTTCCTTTGTTTCCTACCTCCGTCACTTAATCCGGAATAGCTCCTTAACTACTGGCTCGATTTGAATGAATTTAAAGGTATCAATTTAAAGTTGACAGTTGAACCTTTAAAATGATGTGATTTTTATAATAATTACAAATTTATTTAGTAAGCAAGATCGCGCGGAACCAATTTCAAGTAAGTGATTCCAAACTTTTGCTCGCGTGTATATATGAAATATTAATGAATGTAATATAGATGGAAAATGTAAATGAAATAAATAAATAAAATAAATAAATTACTGTACGAGTATTTATTTTACTAATAGCCTTTACTTTTGCAGTTACGATGCGGTTGGCGCCCGGGACATGTATCTTGTTCTGTACTCCGGAAGATTGAACAACATAATTCTATGAGAATGGGCAGTTGCACTCCTTGTCCTTCTAGCTGTTCACGCCCCTTGTGTTCAAAGCCATGCTGCATGCCTCCGAAATGCCTAGCTCTATGTCCATCCTCACCATCATGCTGCAAACAGCCTGCGGCTACACAGCCTATCCTTAGAATAATAAGGCACGAAGGACAATATACAATATGTACAAAACCGTCCAATGTCAACAACGCTCCGTCTGGTCCATACCCACTAAAGTACGTCCTGAACACAGATCCCGATGAAGGACCAACAGCGAACGCAAAGTATAGCGTAGAGGCTAAATTTAATGATTACCATTTTGATTACACTAGCTCCCAGTCTTCCTTCGTTTTAGACTTTTCGCCCCCTGAACAAAGATGCTTTAAGCCATGTCCGAAATAAAGATTGAAACAAGTTGTATGTGTTTTAATACATTGATTAGTACAAACTATTTTTCTCTTATTTTTACCACCTAACAATTTTCCTTTTTGTTTACTTATAATACTAAAATATATACAAAAAGGTACCTTTCAACTTATTATAGTAAGGAGTACAAGCACACTGCTTGCGTGCGATTTTTAATGTTCTCGATAGGTAACTCAAAAGTTAGCTCAAATTTGTATGGAGTTGGAAACGATTGCCTACGTTTGCCGCTAGCGGCGCGGCCAACTGCCTACAAATTTGAGTTAACTTTTTCGCTATTGATAACGCTAAGCACACTGACCTCACAAAGTGATCATCACTGTCTATAAATGAATTAACTCAAAAGATTTAATGGTGAAAATAAAATGGAAAAATAAAAATAAAATGTATTGTATGCAAAACAGCTCCTGATAAAGCTGGTGATTTCTAATCTAACAATGAGTAGTATGATGATAAAATAGACAGGTAATTATATCAGATCCATGAAGCAATCCCACGGTGTGGGCAGTGGCAGCTTTGGAACCAAAAAATAAATATATCATGCTTCCATATTGAATTCCGAAATTAATAATTATGATTAGCCTATGGAAGTTACAATTTAACAAATTAAAGAATTTCCATATCAATTACTATCACAAATTAGAAGAAATTCATCAAAAACATGAATTAAACTTTTTCATGATAATCTTACATAGCACAACCAAGTGTGACAGTGATTCATTAATAGTGAATTTGAAAATAATGATAAGTAATGAAAAACAAAGAATCTGTCTAACAGAACTTTATTGACAACAATTTAGACATACACTGTACATTTGCACAAGTGTATCATTATATAGAGTGTGCTTTCTCTTACTACACCTTAAAGAAAATGACTAGATAAGTCACAAATATACCATACTTTTTAACTAGGGTTACCAGATTTTTGTGCTAATGCTAACATATTTTCATTGGCAAGCATTTGGAACTCATGGAACCTTTGTGAAACCCTCTGATTCATTCGTAGATATTTCTCCATACAGTTGACAGTGCATTTGTCCTAAAAGATAACACATTTCAATCATTTATCATTTATGTAATAAAACACCCGTTTTCATTTAATATTCCCACTAACTGCTATCCTGCTTTAATAATTACAGGGATACAATGCTCACCTGTCAAATGTAATAAAGGCCAAAAATAATAATTACACGAAATATTTATCAACAAATGCCACAAAATAAAAATAAAGAAAAAACTCATCAATATTCATGAGATAAAACCAAATCTGGTGAATGTACATTAAAGAAAAAAATTAAAGAAGAATTATAGAAGAGTAATAGAACATAAGCCAGCAGTTTCTGCAATTATTTTCTGCTAGTCTCTATTTGGCTGTCCATATTCAGTTCTCGAGATCTACTGTATACAATTACATGTAGTTTTTCACAGACAGATGGACAGATTTACTGGTGGTGGATTTACTTGTGAGTCCGCGCGGGTAGGTAACACCACCTTGCCTATTTCTGCCGTGAAGCAGTAATGCATTTTGAAGGGTGGGGCAGCCATTGTAACTATACTGAGACCTTAGAACTTATCTCAAAGTAGGTGGCGCATTTACGTTGTAGATGTCTATGGTCTCCAGTAACCACTTAACACCAGGTGGGCTGTGAGCTCATCCACCCATGTAGGCAATAAAAAAAATATGATTACAGATTTTGAACAGAACATAAAATTTCTTACATTAAAATCATATGCTGCAAATGGTATTTTTAACAGTGATTGAAAGTTATATTTCAAATGATATAATTAACAAGAAAGTAACTGCTGTATTCAATTTTGACACTTAAACTGCTGAACTAATTTTGAAAATTCAGGGAAAATAGTATTATATCAGGGAAAGTAATAAGCTTATATTCCTCTAAGAATTAAGCTACATTTCATGCCACCGTGGAACACACATAAAAGAGCGTTACACGGGGACAAAGTAACAGACGAAAATATAGGTAATTAATCGACGCTATTCCTTACCTCGGTAGATTTTAAAGTCCTCGACGTAAAATCATGAATGCAATCATTGAAACAAAGTTCAGACAGCTTGTTGTATTGTACAAGGAAATCCTTGAACTGAAATAAAATTTGAAAAAAATTAAATTATCTACTGAAATTTGAAAACACTAAACAAAATGTACCGGCATATGGATGATAATTATTGGAGAAATGTTAAAGAATTTAAGAAATTTAATTATATTTTTAAATAAGTGGAATAATTCAGAAATAACATTATATAACAAATTATTTCATGAAAATACTAAATATTTACAGTTTTAATTTGATCAACTTCACTCATCATTTCAGGGGTCGCCATTTCTGTATATCTTCAAGAAAAGTTTAGAACAGTGTGATTGTTTAGTATTTTTACAATATTTATATTAAATCTAAATATTTATATAATATTTTTATGAATTATTGTAATGTTTCAATTTTAGGTTAGATTAGAAGCCTTTTTTATTTTGTTGTACCATTTGACAGGCAAAGATATAGGGAATATTAGGGAATGTGCAGACTAAAAAAGCCAAATATTAAGATTATGAATTCACTATTTGACTTGACTATGACTTGACCTTAAACAAACACGTAGTAACTATTATACCAATCTGTGGGCAGAGCGCGGTCTATGAGCTATGACATGTCCTTCTTTAAAAGAGGCTTGTGGAGAGTATTAAGCGATAGGCAGCGGCTTGGCTCTGCCCCTGGCATTGCTGAAGTCCATGGGCGACGGTAACCACTCACCATCAGGTGGGCCGTATGCTCGTCTGCCTACAAGGGCAATAAAAAATAAAAAAATCCGGACCGCTGACCCATTTTGTACGTTTCGCGTTTCCAACTTTATAAAAATTGAAAGTTGATCTTGAAAGATTGCATGCATTCGTATGCTTGACTCGTTTAATTTTTGTCAATATTCACAATATCAATAATTAGAATAAAATGGCCTCACATAACTTCTTATGTATTTTCCAGAGCTTCCATTGCAGTTTGTAATTAACTGAGGTACCTATGTCATTTTATTGTTTTTTTTTTTGTTTCAGAGTCTTTTCAAATTTTGGTTTATTTCATTCTATTTAATTTCAGTTTTCATTTGAAAGCGTTGACTTCATTCTAATGAAACACGAAATAATTATTGAACCATTTCATTTAAAAAAAGCTATTAGAGTGATATGACTACATTTCCTTTGCCTATCAACTAAGAACAAACTACACATCTTAAAAAGTTTGCTCTACGAAATGTCAAAAATCATTGAATTGCAGTTTTAGAAAGAAAGAAAGAATTAAAATAACCAAATAATAACTAGGTACGAATGTTCAGGTTTGATCGTCTACTACACTTTGTCTCTGTGTAAGACACATTTCAGATAGTCTAATAATAATCAGATAGTACACGAAATCTCTTAGCTATAGAAACAATGGAAGAGATTGGAATTATTTTACCCGAGAAAGTAAGTATTCAAAAAAAGGCTTACTAATCGAATAACTGTAACGCAACCTTTACACATAATATTGAACTTTTTAGGATGACCAAGTCACAGACTCAAAAGGCTTGGCGTTTGCTGGTCCTCAATCTTTTGATGAACTCGAATCTGAAGATTTATACACAAAGTACAAGGTAAGTGAAACAAGTATAAAAACTCCACTAAAACTACTCATTTTCACCAATAAGTAAATGTATGAGATGCCACCCACCTTGAGACATCAGTTCCAAGACTCAGTTCCATACTACAGTGGCTGCCCTGCCGTTCAAACCAGAATAAATCTTGTGCTAGTAACATCAAGATAGCCATGAGCCCATTAGCCCATTAAGGAAAAAAACTGCATGGTTTTCTTTAGCCACTAGTAGTAGTTACCTACTGAGTTTCTCACTAGTGGGTCACGATTGTGATCCAGTGGTAGATCCAGAGAAGCACTGCTCTTGTTAGGAAATTCTCTTAGGCTGAGCTGTGAGCTCTTTACACATCAGGTGAAGCCAGAATAGTCCCTTGAGACTATAGGTAGATAAAAAAAACTAAATCACAACTTTCAATCTGCAATACACAATACTTATTATCTTTAGTGTATTGTGCAATACACAAAGAGACAATAAATATTAACTTTTATGTAAATTTAACAGAAACTCCAAAGAATGTTAGAGTTCTTAGAAGTACAAGAAGAGTACATTAAAGATGAACAACGAAACTTGAAGAAAGAATATTTGCATGCACAGGAAGAAGTAAAGCGCATACAGTCTGTTCCTCTTGTCATTGGACAGTTTCTTGAGGCAGTTGATCAAAATACAGGCATAGGTAAATGGTTCATTTATTTAATAATATAAATTACCATTGTCTGTGTATCACCATGAATATTGAAAAGTATACGAAACTTAATAAATTGACTGAAAAAAATACTAAATTACATTTTACAATCAATTTATTCTATCTTCCTAATATTACTTTTTATTTACATTATTATTTTTAATGCTGGCGAGGACTGGACTTTTCAGTGCTCATTATTTAAAGTGATGAAAAATGTCAAACAAATGTTGAAAACTTCTCTACAAATAAAGTCATAAGTACACACTTCAGGAATATCCAATGACATTTTTTTGTGGCAAAATTCTGTGCAATTAAAAATATTTTTTTGATCTTGATATTACTTTGTTGGCATTTCCAATACTTGTTATATTTGCTGTTTGCATCGCTTACACCCACTTCCAGAATAAAACATATTTTATTTTGTTATTTCAGTTGGCAGCACCACTGGCTCAAATTATTATGTCCGTATTCTCTCAACAATTGATAGAGAATTGTTGAAGCCATCTGCTTCAGTTGCTCTGCATAAGCATTCTAATGCTCTAGTTGACGTCTTGCCTCCTGAAGCCGACAGCTCAATCTCTATGTTGCAAGCTGGTATGTATTATTTCTACTGTAGGAAGTTACCCTGAATGTATACTTGTTGGTGCAACCATTCAGGTGCTTTTAATTAGTTGACAATATTCTACTTATATTTGAAACTATCCGCATATCTCAAGGCCCATGAGGTGCCATATCCATAATGAGTGACATATCCATAATGGTTCAAGTGATAAAATTTCTATAGAATCTCAGCTCATCTATAATATGTTTTATTAGCCAATACAATATCAACTCTAGCATTTAATGAAATGTAATTCTAATAAATTGAAATTTTTTATTTTTATTTATCAGCGTGTTTAGTGCACAGTAATAATGAATCGGTCAATCTAAGTTTTGATCAAGACACTAGTTGAACTGTGTGTTTTTGTCTTTTATTTATTTATTGCATAGGTGGTTGGACGAGCTCACAGCCCATTTGGTTTTAAATGGTTACTTGTTGTGAATCCGCAGGGATAGGTACCACCATCCTGCCTATTTCTGCCGTGAAGCAGTAATGCTTTTGGTTGAAAGGGTGGGACAGCCCTTTTAAACATACTGAGACCTTAGTACTCATATCTTTTTTTTTATGGCTTAGGTGAGTGGGCGATCTCACAGCCAACCTGGTGTTAAGTGGTCACTGGAGCCCATAGACATCTACAACGTAAACGCGCCACCCACCTCGAGATATAAGTTCTAAGGTCTCAATATAGTTACAACGGCTACCCCACCCTTCGAACCGAAACGCATTACTGCTTCACGGCGGAAATAGGCGGGGTGGTGGTACCTACCCGTGCGGACTCACAAGAGGTCCTACCACCAGTGATTACGCAAATTATAATTTTGCGGGTTTGATTTTTATTACACGATGTTATTCCTTCACCGTGGAAGTCAATCGTGAACATTTGTGGAGTACGTATTTCATTAGAAAAATTAGTACCCGCCTGCGGGATTCGAACACCGTTGCGTCTTTCGAAACGAATGCAACGACTCTTAGATCTTAGTTTAGACATATAGGTAAATAACATCGCCTGAACTTGGCAGGCTATTGAATTGTAACGCTAATTATAAAAAATAAAGTTGATTCTATTCTATTCTATGCACCGGACGTCTTATCCTTTAGGCCACGACGACTTTGAAAGTCTTCGACGATTACACTCAAAAAGTAATTTACTTTTTACAGATGAGAAACCTGATGTTCAATATTCAGATATTGGAGGCATGGATACACAAAAACAAGAAATTAGAGAAGCTGTTGAACTCCCTCTCACTCATGTAGAGTTGTACCGGCAAATCGGTATTGAGCCTCCTCGGGGTGTGCTCATGTATGGACCACCAGGTTGTGGCAAAACTATGCTGGCTAAAGCTGTTGCGCATCACACTACAGGTAGAATATTAGAAATTTGGAAATTTTCAGTACACATTTTGAATTAAAGAAATATGCTTAAACTTGAATAACTGTGAACTAAAATTGAATTACAAATGATTACTAGCAAATGTTTACAAGCATTTATTAAATGATTTTTATACAGTTTAGCTTATATTTGAACTCTAATGCTGAGTCAGATGACTCAATTCACACGCTAAGTCAATTCAGAAATGTTACATGAGCACAATATCTATATGTTGTAAAAGATGTAAGAAAGTATGTTATAAAAGAGGACTTCAAATGTCTATTTGGTACTGATAGACCTACTTGATTATTATTACCTTATTGATGTATTTCACGAGGATAAAGGTAAATGAGCGAGTAATGTTAATTTATGTAATGCAATAACGTTCCTTCTTAATATTATAGTCTGCTTTTATTTCAAGAGGTACCTCTGCTTGTATAAAGCTTCCTAAAGTATAAAATTGCATTTGTGTTTTGTTATAGCCGCATTCATTCAATTGCATTTGTGTTTTGTTATAGCCGCATTCATTCGTGTCGTCGGATCAGAGTTCGTACAGAAGTACTTAGGAGAAGGACCCCGTATGGTGCGTGACGTTTTCCGTCTTGCCAAAGAGAATAGCCCAGCAATCATTTTCATTGATGAAATTGATGCCATTGCTACTAAAAGGTAATTAATGGTTCCAATATGAAAATAATAATTAAACCGTTTTCAAAAATTCGATATATATACTAGAAGGACTTGTATTTCTGTAAAGAACCTATGATGCATCTCGCTTTGAATAGTAAAATAGATATTTAGGGTGCAGCATTCCACTGTATACCATATGCACCTAAAACTAGACATCCGTTGAGCTTTACTTATTAATATTTATAACCATCTGTTTCATTTATTATCACTTATCTTTATTATACTATACTATATACATACACCTTTTTTTTTGTAGATTTGACGCCCAAACTGGTGCCGACAGAGAAGTTCAAAGGATTTTACTTGAACTCCTCAACCAAATGGATGGTTTTGATCAAACTACTAATGTTAAAGTAAGAAAATATGCTCTGTAATTTTCAAAATAAATGCATGGATCATAGCTATCTACTTTATCGTTTGTGTATCGATTATTTATTACAGGTAATAATGGCGACAAATCGTGCTGATACATTGGACCCTGCGTTGCTAAGACCCGGCCGTCTCGACAGAAAAATCGAGTTTCCACTTCCTGATAGGTTAGTCGAATTCTTAAGTCTTCATAAGCGTCACAAAAGGCGTTAATAGGCAGCGCTTTTTAATACGCTTTTATTAACTTCAGACGTATGTATGTTAGTATGTAACGGAATCTTTGAATATGATTTTGACCCCCTTCAAAACTTCGGATTAACTCGAAATTTGGCATACTTATTAAGGACCGATGACAATTCAACATTTAAAAAAAAAAAAAAACAATTAAAAAATTGAAATTCCATTTATTTTCAATTTTTTAGTTGCATTTCCTATAAAAGCGTATTTTTTTAGTTTTTTAAACTATTAGTTATTTTATTATAGTTACAACAAACTAGTTCTTACAAAGAAAATACACCTAGTGAATGTGATGAAATTGATATTCATTGCATACAACACTGTATAAATTCAACACTCCAAGTTCCTCCACTCTCAGGATAACGCGAGAAGTGTTTGTCCGTCTTCGCTTTAGTATTCTAATATACAGTATACTAGCGACCCGCCCTCGCTTCGCTTCGGAAACTGTAATTTATTATTGATTTCTCCACTATTTAATGGATGTTATTATACATATAAACCTTCCTCTTCAATCACTCTATCTATTAAAAACACCGTATCAAAATACTTTGCGTAGTTTTAAAGATTTAAGCATACATAAGGGACAGAGAAAACGACTGTTTTATATTATGTAATGATTAGGTATGAAACAGACACAAATTCTGGTCATACGACTAACATTTGTGGTTAACCCCTCAATTGCCGATACAAACATTTAATTATGACTGTTGTTCTAGGCGTCAAAAACGTTTAATCTTCTCGACAATCACTACCAAGATGAACCTTTCGGAAGAAGTCGATTTGGAAGAGTTCGTGGCTCGACCGGACCGCGTGTCCGGCGCCGACATCAACGCCATCTGTCAGGAGGCCGGCATGCACGCTGTCAGGGAAAACAGGTAACTGTAACGACGGGGCAATGCAAGCCCCACCGCGCCGTCGCCCCAAACATATCTTGTTGGATTAACTCTGGGTGCTTTTTTTTTGTTTTTAACTCGTCGATTACGACGAAGAGTTCAACGAGCGAATTAACCCATAGACTCAGACCACTGAGTTTCTCGCCGGATCTTCTCGGTGGTAGATTCTGCGAAGCTTTTTTTTTTTTTTTTATTCCTACCTAAGCTGATAGCCCTAGCGGCTATGTCAGCGTAACCCTAACTTTAGTAGGTGAGCTCACGGGGCTCAAACCTGACGATGTTGCTAACACGAACCCTAGCAAGAGTCGTGCTTCGCAGAATCTACCACCGGATCGGAAACGCGACCCACTGAGAAGATCCGGCGAGAAACTCAGTGGGCTGTGTCTGAGAGTTAATTTACTCGTCGAGCCCTTCGTCGCAAGCGACGGGTTCGACGAGAACGGTGACCGGTGCTTGAAGTACCTAAAAGCACCGTTAGTGGATCGGGAGGATCCGAGATGACGTGTTTTGGGCGACGTCGACTGCTTTCCATTCTGTCCGCAGGATCGGGAATGTAGTTACCGGCGGCCACGATGAGAGGGTTCTCGTGTCGTGCCGCTTTATCGAAGTGGCGCATGGACGCCGACTGCAGATACTTACTGATGGACTCTAAGTCCAGGTCGTCATGGAGGTCGACATTCCTGACGAACCACGGGGCTCCGACGGCTATCCTGCAAAAACGGGATTGAATGATTTGAAAGGATTTTAAGTGTATGCGGGCCGCGTGAGCGAACACTACACTTGCATAGGTCATGACGGGGCGTATGCAAGTTTTGTAGAGTGTCACCTTATTTCTAAGGGACATTTTACTTCGCCTACATATCATCGGGTAGAGACGTCCTAGGATGAAGGCGGCACGATCGCGTACCGTCTTGATGTGGGGGCGGAATGTCATCCTACTGTCGAGGGTGACGCCTAAATATTTGACCTTCGGGGCCCACGGTATGGGCTGGTCGAACATCGTGATTGGGCGAACGGCGGGGGCGGGGATGTTGACGCGCCTAGTCGGGAGAGGGATGCTCAGCGTGGTGTTCGGAGGGCGACCCCTTTTGAAGAGCACCGCTGTGCTTTTCGTGGGGTTAATGTCGATGCGCCACTTCCGGAACCACTGTCCCATGGTGGTAGCTGCGGTCTGAAGTCGTCGATGAAGCAACGCCTTCTTCCTACACGAGTAGTAGATGGCGGTGTCATCGGCGAAGAGCGCCAGATGGGTCTCCGGAGACCGGGGTATATCATTGATATACAAACTGAATAGTAACGGGGAGAGGGCGGAGCCTTGCGGGACTCCGGCTGTGACGTGACGGGGCCGGGAACGCGTTCCCTCGACTCGATATCGGAACGAACGGTTCGACAAGTAGTCTCGTATGATGAGCACGAGTCTGTCTGGCACTCCCATGTTATACAGTTTGTATATCAAACCGTTGTGCCAGACTTTGTCGAACGCCTTCGCTATATCGAAGAAGAGGGCTCCTGTCGAAGCACTGCTCTTGCTAGGGCTAGTGTTAGCAAATTCTGAGGTCGAGCTTGTGAGCTCACCTACCCGTCCGGGCCTAACTAGAATTGTTCGGTAGGCAGCGGCTAGACTCTGCCCCTGGCATTGCTGAAGTCCATGGGCGACGGTAACCACTCATCATCAGGTGGGCCGTATGCTCGTCTGCCTACAAGGGCAATAAAAAAAAAGAATAGCCTCTTAGGCTACCAGCGAACAGGTAGGGAATAAAAGGTAACTGTATCCCTTAATCTATTATGAAAAAAATATTTATAAAAAACTTCGGTTTTTATAGTTCCGGTCATTAACTATCTCTGTTTTAATAATCGTTGGAATCTTTGAAATAATTATGTGAATGATACTAAAAACCTTTGTTTTTTTTTTTCAGATACATTGTCCTTCCTAAAGATTTCGAAAAGGGTTACAAGAATAATATCAAGAAAGATGAGAGCGAATATGAATTTTATAAATAAACGTCATTTTTCTGTGGATTGTGTACTAATATGTTTACAACTAGAACATTAAATCTCTTTTCTTAAAAATATTCAAGTTGTATTTTTTATTATAACTTTATAATAAATTAATTATATTCGCAAGGGATTACAAGACGATTTGAGTACATAACAATAAATAGTAACTTTAAATGCAAGTTATAACTTTAGGCAAACTTAATAATGGCTGCTATACTGAAAATTACCCAAACAATTGATTCTACTCTTGTCTTCTACCTACAGTTTTTATTTTTTATTTTTTTCCTACCTAAGCTGGTAGCCTGGAGCGGCTATTCCAGCGTAACCGTAACTAGTAGGTGAGCTCACGGGGCTCAAACCTGACGACGTCGCTAACACGAACCCTAGCAAGAGCCGTGCTTCGCAGAATCTACCACCGGATCGGAAACGCGACCCACTGAGAAGATCCGGCGAGAAACTCAGTCACAATAATGAACATATTGTGGGTGACCAACGCAAAGATGTTCCTTAAATATTATTTCTTTATTCGTATGTTAAAATACACGCTTTGTGTATAATATGTGATCCTTAGAAACATCCAAGTTTTTTTTTTTATTTTTATTGCTTAGCTGTGTGGACGAGCTCACAGTCCACCTGATGTTAAGTGGTTACTGGAGCCCATAGACATCTACAACGTAAATGCGCCACACACCTTGAGATATAGTTCTAAGGTCTCAGTATAGTCACAACGGCTGCCCCACCCTTCAAACCGAAACGCATTACTGCTTCACGGCAGAAATAGGCGGGGCGGTGGTACCTACCCGTGCGGACTCACAAGAGGTCCTACCACCAGTAATTACGCAAATTATAATTTTGCGGGTTTCATTTTTATTACACGATGTTATTCCTTCACCGTGGAAGTAAATCGTGAACATTTGTTGAGTACGTATTTCATTAGAAAAATTGGTACCCGCCTGCGGGATTCGAACACCGGTGCATCGCTTCAACACGAATGCACCGGACGTCTTATCCGTTAGGCCACGACGACCACACATAGTAAACGAAATCTTGATAAGTTAATTCAGGCATTATATAACTCACCTTCCAAGTTAACCGAACCAGGTCGATGGTACCAATATTTCGGAATAGTCCTAAAAAGTATATGCAATTGTAAAGTTTTGCAATATATTAAGTGTGGGTGAAAATTCAGCTGAAAGAATTATTCCATTAAATACTTAACTGGTTTCAAAGGCAGAAAAAAACTAGCAGTTTTTTTTTATTGCTTAGATGTGTGGACGAACTCACAACCCACCTGGTGTTAAGTGATTACTGGAGCCCAAGACATCTACAACGTAAATGCGCCATCTACCTTGAGATATGAGTTCTAAGGTCTAAGTATAGTTACAACGGCTGCCCACCCTTCAAACCGAAACGCATTACTGCTTCACGGCAGAAATAAACGGGCTGGTGGTACCTACACTTGCGGACTCACAGGAGGTCCTACCACCAGTTATTACGCAAATTATAATTTTGCGGGTTTAATTTTTTATTACACGATATTATTCCTTCACCGTGGAAGTCAATCGTGAACATTTGTTAAGTACGTATTTCATTAGAAAAATTGGTATCCGCCTGCGGGATTCGAACACCGGTACATCGTTATATACAAATGCACCGGACGTCTTATCCTTTATGCCACGACGACTACAACCACAGAACACTATTACTTCTAGCGACTACAGTTTAGACAAGCGTAACGGTTTCGGATAGTAGGCGATCTGTTCCGGAGCAGTTGATGCGTTAATTATCGAATATCATTCCTTAGACCACTCCCATCACAAAGATCATATCGATGTCTAATAGAACTATTTCTCACTCTGTCGCATTAAAAATAGCTGCAAAGCATCGTTGCACTGGATACTACTTATAACCTATTCTCAGTGTACTTTCTTGGCTCGCTTCTTTATCTACACAACTAAAAATTAATATTAAAAATCGTAGCCGAAAACTACGGTAAGCAGAGGCGGATTATCCGTAAGGCAAACTAGGCACGTGCCACAAGGGGCACGCGAGCTCAAAATTTTTAAATAAATAAATAAAATAAAATATCGACGATTGAGAACTAAATGCTGATATATAATCGAAATCTTGTCGTCCCTCTTGATTTCTTCAGTTATAACGTCATATTTCATTCGCGCATTAGCGTAAGTACAAGAGTTTTGATCTACTAAAGTCTAGGGTTTGATGATACAACGTCATCTTAATTGCAAAAACTAGTTAAAATTTATAGTATTATGATGGCCATTTATGGCCGGTACAGGGGCGCCGATAAAGTGATTGCCTAGGGCGCTCCGGACCTTTAATCCGTCACTGACGGTAAGGTAAGGTACTTACTACCAGAACCAAAGTTTATGTTAATAGATATCTTACAAAGTTGTGTATTCCATTATTTTAGGCCAAAACGAAATTATTTACAACAGAAAAGTGAAAATCAAAAGATAAAATTTATTTCAAAATCTATATTTCATAACATTTTTGTTAACAATGTGATTTCATAATACAATATATTTGGCTTAAAACCTTATACAAAACGGATGTCGATGTAACAATAAATTACGGAAAAATACAGCTGCACGAGAGATGGGTAATTTGTGATGAGAATATCGATATCTCCTTACAGCTAATATCAGGTGCATTATTTTAAAATTACGTTAGGCTACTTTAAGGCACTAATACTATTAAGGCTGTTGTTACGTCTAAAAATATGAAGGATTAATATCAAACCTAGCGGCCCTCTTATCAATACGAATAACATTTTAATATTACATAATTTTAATTCTAGCGGATCTAGCCTATTCGTAAGAAGGTAAATATATTAATAAAAGTCGGCGAGTGAAATCACAGTTAAATTACAAGGCCAAGATATTTTTTTCGTACAATTTACCTAAAATTGTGACAAGAATTTGGAAGTATCGAAGTTCAGGAATGTTGACATTTTTAAGTAATACTAAAAAATTATTAACTTATCGCTAAAACCGAATCATCTTTGTGAATTGTCAATGTTAATACTCTGTTCGAAACACTTAAGTAATTCGTTGATAACTTTTATGTTTCCAATTATAATTTAAGTAGACCGAAACATTGATTAATAACATGAGAGAAACATGACAAAACGTTGTACTTACTGGACGGGGTAGTTGAGTATCACACTAATATCTATTCTTCCAAATGTAATAAATTATTTTAAACTACATCAATTCAACAATTTTATGGCAATAAAGAATGTTTAACAATAATACGTACAAATATAAGGAAATACAATAGGGAATGTCATAACATTTTGTTTCAATAACAGACGATTTTTCAACTAAGCTATTTTTTATAGAATACAATTGATATGAAGATTTATTTAATACATAAACATATCATTACACTGGTCAATTCTAAAAGACCTAATACTACCAAATGTGAATATTTATGATTTTAGCAGAAAAACAGAATAATTATTTAAACATTTACATGAATAAAGCTTAATCAAAATCGATATTGACTGCGTTACAAAAAGAAGTTGCGTAAAACAACTTGGGTATGTCATGATTTCATATTCTGGTTTGTTTCCATAAATTATTAATTTCGAGTTCATCTAATCATATCATTTAGAGAGAGAGATAACTAATATTGGCCGTTCAACAGAAAATATGAGATGTCTATGGTCGTTCCTGACAAAAGGAGACTTTTTCGTTTACTGATTTATATAATGAATACCTGTTTCAGTTTGTTGTAACCAAATAACATGAGGATTTGTAATAGAATAATCAAGGAAAGCTTTCGTTGCTTGTGACATGTTAGCTGATGAATTTCATGGCGTCAACTGAGACACTGGCCGGTCATCGTTCTCGTCGAACCCATCGCTTGAGACGAAGGGCTCGACGAGTAAATTAACCCTCAGACACAGCCCACTGAGTTTCTCGCCGGATCTTCTCAGTGGGTCGCGTTTCCGATCCGGTGGTAGATTCTGCGAAGCACGGCTCTTGCTAGGGTCAGTGTTAGCGCCACTCCGGTTTGAGCCCGGTGAGCTTACCTACACGTTAGGGCGAAGCTGATATAGCCTCTCAAGGCTATTTCATGCCTACGCATGCACACTTAGTGCTAGTAAGACAGACTTACACATCTACAAACGAGTTTGTACACTGCCCTATAGGATAGGGCCTCATAATTAATTGGACTGCTGCTCTGACGTCACAGGTATCAATGTCCAATTCACTACCATAACACGAATATGGCTCGGTTACTCTTACAACACGCGGAACTTTGTGACGTCATTACACCGAGAACGACCAACCTGCCTACAGTTGTAGAGATTCGGTAGAAAAAAAAAAATTATTCACTGGTAGGTGTCATCGCTCGGAATATTTCGATGGCTCCAATGAACACTACGCTAACTCCAAATTCGTAGGTTTACAGGAGGAGCGTTTAAACGAAAAAAGTTGATAAAATCCTTATTATTGCAGATACATTTATGGTTCTTTTTATGTAACTAGCTGATTTACTCTTGCTTTGAACCCCATCAATAATGATTTGTAATACTTTTAAAATAGTGAAGCGATTTGCGTGAAAAACAAAAATTTCAAAAATTTAAATTAGAGTAGTGTTCATGGGAGTCATCGATTTGCACCGCAATTCTCCGTTTGACGAGTGGTCGCTTTTATGACAGAACTAGCCGTCCTCGCCCGCTTCGCTGCGCATTTAAAATTAACATTATTATTTATTGTCATTATTATTAGGGAGCCCAACACTCATATAAATATTAGCCTATCCATTAAGTACATGTATTTTCTACATGGATACCAAGTTTCAAGTCAATCGGATGCATTGTTCGGTAGTAAAAAAGTAACTACGCTCTTTTGACGACAGTATTTATTAGAAAAAAAAATACTGGTGATACCAAATTTCGAATGTTTTTGGAAATTGTACGCTTTTAATGCGAAAAGACGATATTAGTATAGATTAGTTCGTCCGGATTTGTGTCGGTTGCGATTGTCGGTGTCGATGCACGAACATCGACGATCGCGCGGCGCGGGCGAAGGGAGGAGGACAGCGGCGCGGGGTCACGGTTTAACACCTTCTTCGACACTTCGTGCAGCAACGCCACCCGCGACACTTGCTTGTTACTCTTTTATAAATTAACCAAATATTACACCTATTGTATTAATACAGTCGACTCTTTTATTTTATAACACCGGTCTACCCGAGGGTGAGGGCGGGTCGGGGCGGGTGGGGGCGGGTCAGGGCGCGTGCATGAGCGGCACGAGCAGCGCGGGCGGGCCGGCGCGGCGCAGGAAGGCGTGCGAGAGCAGCCGCGGCGCGGACAGCCGCAGCGCCGGGTCCCGCACCAGCGCGCTCTCCACGAACGCGAGCAGGTCGGCCGGGCAGCGGGCGGCGCCGCGCGGCCGGGGCGCCGGCATGTCGCGGATCCGACGCATCGCCTGCATCCGAACGAGACGTGCCATAAATATAAAAAATAAATAATAGTTTAAAATGCTTTTCAGGATATTATTGACAAAATAACCCTTCTACTCATATCTTTTCATAAAATACTAGCTTTTGCCCGCGACTTCGTCCGCTTGGAATAGTTCACAAAAAATGCTATGTTTTAGAACAAATTTGGTTAGCATAAAAAACGTTATAGTGAGCCAACCTTAACATATAGACATATGTTGTCGTGAACTTTTTTTAGATCTTTTAAAGGGGAACAATTCTGTCATACATTATTTTAGCGAAACTTTAAATGTTTCAACAACGCACGTAGCGGAAAAAAACAAAAGGGAAAAAACCCGATTTTGAAATATTATTTATTGGGGCTCCGCTTGTATTGGTCTTATCGTGATGTTACATAGCCTATACTATAACCTTCCTCAATAAATAGGCTATCTAACACTGAAAGAATTTTTCAAATCGGACCAGTAGTTCCTGAGATTAGCGCGTTCAAACAAACAAACTCTTCAGCTTTATAATATTAGTATAGATTTATAACTACTGATATAGTAATCGGCAAACTTCTTGAGCAAATGACCTTGACTGCGCAGAACCGAATTTTAGATCACTTTGGTGGTGAGGGTGAGGCGCGACGGCAGGGGAAATCGTATCGAGCGCGTTATTGGTAGATCAGTCGAACCTTGCGTCCCGCAACGCGCCCTCTTTCCGCTTGCTCCCAAAAGTACGCTTGCGTACAGTAAAAAGTCTATCGTTATTAATCGTTAAGTTATTTGTTATAATTGCTTGTTGACTTTGTTGCCATTGCTATATGTTGAGTGTTTGTTGATTTTTTATAAAAAATACACTATGGCGTAGTATTCAAAAGAAAGGGTAGAAAATTTGTGTACGACGTATATTGCTTCATTATAAAACAGGGGAAGAATGATATGGAAAAATTAAAACAGACTTCGGAAGCAACAAAAACATCAGTGAGTACTATTAGGTGCATTATTAACGAAGCTAAAGGCTCTGGCTTGCTCGCCGTGTTTCGGACTCCGGGTAAGAAAAGATCAGGGAAGAAGAAAGTTACCGGAATGGATAGTTTCGTTCAATCTGTAATAAAAAGATGTAATCATAATAACTACGTAACAAGCAGCGAAATTCCGTATCGTAGAAAGGCTTCGAAAAATTTAAAGAAGATATAAATTTTAATGGCTCGGAATGAAGCTTACGACGAATTATGAAAGAGCTAGGCTTCAGATGGAAAAAAAGAACAGAAAATAATCGGAAGCTGGTAAATGAAAAAAGTAACATTCGATTACTCCGAATCGAATATCTTCAAAAAATAATTAATTATAGACAAAAAAGAAGACCGAATCGACCGAGTTGTAAGCTACGCCGATGAGCCCTATGTCGACTCATCAAGATGATAGCGACTCGGGTGATGAAAACAGTGATGATGATGATGGTCAAGATTATGATAACGAAAAAAAAATTACAAATACCAGCTTCGCTTCAACTGAACCAAGACCTGGCAACAGCTCTAGTTTTGACTTAATAGAAGGAATATCTATTTTACCCCAAGATTAAATTATTACAATTATTAACCTATATGTTTTGTTGATGTTCTAATAAATATATAAATAAATACATATGTTGATTTTAATAATTTAATAGCATTATGACGCAAAGTAAATAATGTTTTTGCACGTGAGTGTACCATGCGCAAACTTACCCCCACTACGTCAACAAATGCTCAAGAAGTTTGCCGGTTATTATACCATGCTTTTTTTACAATAAATTCATTTTTTCTTACACTATCTTTAATTAAATTTTATTAAAATTTATTTTCTTTTTTTTTAGTTGGATTTTCTATAAAAGCGTATTTTGTTAGTTTTGGTAAACTATTATTTATTTTTCATTTTTTAGTTGAATTTAAATGTTTTATAATTTTTTTTAATATTGAATTGTCATCGGTCCTTAATAAGTATGCAAAATTTCGAGTTAATCTGACGTTTTGAAGGGGATCAAAATCATGTTCAAAGATTCCGTTACATACTAACATACATACGTCTAAAGCTAATAAAAGCGTATTAAAAATAATAAATGTGTCTCGTTGCGCTAGTGATAATGATAATGACAAGTTTACGATCAAAGATCGATTGGCACATTTTTGGTATAAGTAATTAGTAATCGAAATCAGAGTGTACATATTTTTGATCAGTATGTGTGATTGTAGATAAAATAAAAAATTTCATAGATTCTAAACATTTGATGATATTGAATATTTATCTATTTAAATAAATAAAATTGGAGTGTCTGTTTGTAATAATAAAATAGCCATTTTTATTAAATGCGTAAGTATATATACACAGTACATATACCAAAATAACGTTTTTTTTGTCTGTCTGTCTATTTATTCTGGCTAATCTGTGGAGCGGCTGGACTGATTTTGACGGGTCTTCCACTGATAGCTAGATGATGATATTACAAGTAACTTAGGCTACTGTTTTTTAGACTAGCTAGCCTCGCGGCGTCGCTCGCGGTACGACAATAACAGCGGGTAACATCGTGGGACTCAGCTAGTACATTATATTTTGCTAAAATACGAGCACAATTTAAGAAGAACTACATCAGTCGCCCGTAACTTCGAACTCGAGACTGACAAAATTGGAGTGACCTTTAATTAACAAAATAAATTCACGAAAACCTACCTGTAGGGGAGGTTCATTGAAGAATGGCGGCTCACCGTCGACCATTTCGACCACCATGATGCCCAGCGACCACACATCCACCTCGGGTCCGTACGGCAGCCTCGATATCACCTCAGGCGACATCCAGTACGGTGTACCAACCAGTGATTTTCTTTTAGGTAATTCCTGAAAACATCATAATAATTTTATTTTTTTCTTTCCACCATAATATTCCTTTTCGTATTCTGCAGACGATGGGCACAGAGCGATATTAGCATCAACTTGTCAAAACTTGCTTCAAGTAAAAAACGGATAGAACTACACTTTGGTAAGCTTCATAACCCGGTCATACGATTTAGAGACGCCTTTTACCCAGACTCGGTATTTCAGAATGTTTTGTTACTGTTCTGTTGACCCTACGAGCGCTAGCTCTAGCGCGCTAGCCTACGAAATATTCAAAACAAACGTACCTGCGACACTTGAGCACAAAAGCCAAAGTCTGATAATTTGACGCGCCCGTCTGCCGTCATTAGTATTGAATCGGATTTGATGTCTCTGTGTATAACGCCTTGGCTGTGAAGGAATGCCAGAGCCTGAAAAAAATATGTTTATTAGTACAGTGAAAGACAACGGGTTCGACTAATTGATAGATAAAAATGGAAGAAATAATACATGATGAAAAAATCTTTATTTTAGACAGTACATAACGTTTATGTTTGTTTTTCTTTAATATTTTTAATTATTAATACTAAGAAATCAGGCTCAAGCTGGAGGTGTTGTTAATACTAGCCCTAGCAAGAGCAGTGCTTCGCAGAATCTACCACCGGATCGGAAACGCGACCCACTGAGAAGATCCGGCGAGAAACTCAAGGGGCTGTTATCATAAGCATTACCTTCAAGCACTGCTTGCAGACCGTGGCGATCTGTTCCGGGTCCATCCTGACGCGGGTGACGATGTCGGTGAGCGCGCCGCCCGCCATGTACTCCATGACCACCCACAGCTCGTCACCCACGAGATAGGAAGCGTACATCTCTACGATGTTCGGATGCGGGTAGTCTCGCATTATCACCTACAACATTCAAACAAAGTTTATGCGGTACAACTAACGATATCTAAATCGTAAGATCGGATTCTATTGGATGACCCAAAACTTTTTTTTTAAATGTTCGTTAAGTTAATACTTCACGGTTACTCGACTTTGTACTTTATTGTCGATTGTCTTAGGTCTCTATTCTGTCTATCAAGATGTTTCGTCATTTAACGAGGGATGACAGTTTGGGAGTAATGATAAAACGAAGATCTTCTACCGAGTGAGTGAAATTGCTCGATAGACAGACAGACCAAAAGGATAGTGTTCGGAACTTATATCTATCGAAACTTATCTTGAAAATGTCGTTAGCGAAATTCAAACATCTGCCAAATATCTTGTCTTCTGTGACAGGTATCCGCTAAAATAGCACTGTGTGTTTTAATAACCGAACTAATATAGATCATCAAATGATCTTGAACTCACTATTAAATTTGTTTTCCGTAAAATATGAATAATTTGTTTGGCGCTCATATTCAAAAACAGACACAAAAAATAAAAAAAACGATTCGAACTGCGTACTATAAAGGGTTCCATATAATACATATAATTAAAATTAAAAATATCTTGATAGCTTTCACATATCCTATTATGAAGCTTGCAGAAATTCCACAAAATCGTTTAAATGACCCACTATCGCATCCCCGAAATCATAGCCTCACTTAATAAAACTCATTGATACACTTACAACTTCATTGAACAGAAGTTCTCGTCTCTGTTGCCTTCGCAAGTTCATCATCTTGACGGCGACGCTTCTCCTCGTGCGGGTGTCGGTCGCCGAGCAAACTATGCCCGTGCTCCCCTTGCCGATCTTATTGAAGCCGGTCAACGTAGCGCGGGGATCTCCCTCGCTCACCACTAGACGTAGCGCTGCGCGGAACTGTTGCGGAACATATTGTTAATTGCAACGATGGGAATAACTACCTTTTTTTTTTGTTCAGGAGGAAATCGCCGGACTTCCGCCCTCCACTGGGGATGGACGGCGGGGCATGTCGGAGTCGAACTGACTAAAACCTCCTGTCGCTCAACAACCAACGTCCAAACCTCACATGAGACAGAACTCATGAAAAGGCAAAGGGGGAAAGTGAAGCGTTTAGTGCGGAGCACATCTCTTCCATCACTCTCCCTCTCGAGACCCCGAACCGGCGGTCATCGGCGCCACGACCACCAGCCCTATCGGTAAATAAATATCATACCAAGTTTTTTTTTCCCCCCCATTTCTATACTAATATATAAATCTACAGTGGTTTTTACGGATGTTCCGTTATAACTACTGAACCATGCATCCGATTGACATGAAACTTGGTATCCATGTAGAAAATACATGTACTTAATGGATAGGCTAATATTTATATGAGTGTTGGACTCCCTAATAATAAGGACAATAAATAATAATGTTAATTTTAAATGCCATCGAAGCGAGCGAGTACGGCTAGTAAATTTATATCGTTATTTTGGTCATTAAGTAGATACAACGCATTTACATATTTTATTAGAAATGAATAGTTGAAAAAAAAACAACGTTTTATTAACATGACCTTTGGTGGTCAATTTATAATAGACACAGCGATTTAGGCATTCAATACCCATAGCGATGACCGAACAAACACCTCGGCTTGACTGATGTTTTTACTAATGTAGTGAAAGTTTGTATGTGCCTTTCTGTTTAAAAATAAGCAATGACAAAACGGTTAAGTATCATTTTCCCTTTTGTTCATCGAATCTGCCTTTTATTTTGTGTAGTAGTACCTATTGACGAACTTTCAATTTTAATTAATACAATATTATTAATTAAAAAAAATCGAATAAAATGATAATAGAAAATCTTGAGGTGTCAGTGATTAACGTCGATTTTCAATTATTAGACGAACACTATACTCTATTCCAATTACGAAGTCCCTTTTGACACTTCTTATACCTATTTTTTTTTCCTACCTAAGCTGGTAGCCTTGAGAGGCTATTCCAGCGTAACCGTAACTAGTAGGTGAGCTCACGGAGCTCAAACCTGACGACGTTGCTAACACGAACCCTAGCAAGAGCAGTGCTTCACAGAATCTACCACCGGATCGGAAACGCGACCCACTGAGAAGATCCGGCGAGAAATTTGCGCGCATGTGAGTGGCCGGCATTAGAACGTAACTCTTCACGTTTTGCACAATTTGAAATAATAATCATTTTTTGTTCGTGGTCGTAAACATCATTTAAAAAATACACAATCAATCTAAATCATTAAACAATTAATTCACATACACAATAACATAATAATAACATCTGTCAAATGGGACTTCGTAATTGGAATAGAGTATAGTGAACATTAAAACAAAATAAATGAACAACTGTGTCGTCAGCAGCCGTTATTTACCATCGATAAGTTAGTTATGGTATTAAAAAATCAAAGCCTTCACACTCCGTTATGAAAGGCAAAACAATAACTGTTATTATTATTATTATGCAATAACAGAACGCCGTTATGAAATTTGAGACGCAAGTTTACCCAGTGGCGGATTAAAAGTCCAGAGCGCCCTAGGCAATCACTTTATCGGTGCCCCTGTACCGGCCATAAATGGCCATCATAATACTATAAATTTTAACTAGTTGTTTTTGCAATTACGATGACGTTGTATCATGAAACCCTAGACTTTAGTAGACCAGGATCCTTGTGCTTAAGCTAATGCGCGAATGAAATACAAACAAACCCGCAATATTGCATAATTCGAGTATATCGATGCTTGTGCAATAGTTTAAATTACAGATCAGCATTTAGTTCTTAATCGTCGATATGTTATTTTATTTATTTATTTAAAAATTCTGAGCTCGCGCGCCCCTTGTAACTACACGCCCCTAGGCACGTGCCTGGTTTACCTTACGGATAATCCGCCTCTGCAGTTTACCTGTTCATGCGTCAATCGCAATTCATGCTTTGATGCGGCGAGCGGTATTGAGGTCGCTGTCGAACCCGGACCGGCGGTCGATGCAGGATGCTGGTGACGTAGAACTTGTTGGTTCTCACCTAAAAATTAAACAATTTAATTAAACTAGTAGGCGACCAGCGGTCGAAATTCGACCATAATTAATTGAAATTATACGTTTGTACATTATTATGGTTCTATTGTCACATTTCTATAATCATAATTGTTCTATAATCACAGTTTTCGCCAAGACTACACTATAGACAAATAATATTAAAAGCAATTCGATTTTCAATTTGACCACAGACTTTAACAATAAACAAAAGAGTATATATGCGTGTGTGTGTGTGTGTGTGTCAAATACACGGTAGTGTGTGTAATGTTATTAATTTAATGTATTTTTTATTAATAATAAAAAAAGAAAATTAGAATTCTGCACTCTTTCACTATATTCTCTATAAGTGTGGGAAATTTGATACTTCTCCGTCCGCGCAATTTTCGTAAAAAGGGGTATAAAGTTTTTGATTCACATAGTTAATAAAAAAATGTATGTAATCAAATTACTTAATAATATTGTCTTTCAATAAGTCGCCAGTGCTACTATGGCTTCTTTAACTACAAACATATTGCAAAATGTTTCTATATCGGAAGTGGCTATTGCATATTGTAATTGATGTAGTCTGTCTTTCCGAAAACAGTTTGAAGTTTTAATGTCTTTAAATTCTATATTATTAGTTAGGTATTTCAAAATGAGTTTTTTTATGTTTATTTTTAACGCGTTCTTAAAGCACTGATTGTGATGTAATCAGCACAAATATCAACAATCCAGGGAATCTTTTTGTCTGTCTGTCTGACTGTTATAGATGCATGGAAAATATAGATAATGGAATGCATTACATGCACACAATACATACAATGCATTCCATCATTCATTATTATATATAAAAACAGAAATACAACTAATATATGGCAAAGATAGCATATTGCACACATATCACACCTGATGTTAATTTAATTACATTTCACAGAAAATAGCAACACATAACAAGATTATATGTCTGGTTATGTATGAGATGTTTCTGCCATTGAAAAGAATGATCAACCTGACATGATGATACTTTACAGATTTCAATCTGTATGTAAAATTACAAAAAATGTGAAAAATTAATCAATTTAATTATATATTGCAGAAACTGACAATTCTGATGTAGAATTCACTAGTTTATTAAAATATCAGAGGATCTTACATAATAATAGTATTTAATGTAAAGACATGGGTGTGTAACCCTGACTTTCTCAGAGTACTCATGGTTCTTTCCCATCTGTCAATAATATTAGCATCCTCAGCTTATTTTCTAACAGAACACTTTCCTTATTTCCTATCCTGAATATGAGAAGGAAGTGATGAAAACCCACATAGATTGATTTGCAATGCAAAGAAATCTGGCCATAATCTGGTTTGAATGGAGAGATAGCCAATATTCTTATAAAGCTGAAATGTCAACATTGTTTTGTCTTCAAGGCTGACATTCAGGTTGTAGTATGCAAGGGTTCTGATAATTGCTAATCACCAGAGGGGCTGGTAAAACATTTGTGGCAATAAAAAATATATTTACATCTTTATATTAGAACAATTTTATGTACATCACAATTTAAATTATTATTTAATAACACAAAGATGATAATCAAACTGGAGTATGAAATGTACATAAGCTCAATATATTCTTAGGTTTTTCTTAGGGTTACCAAACTTCTTATAATTTTATTAATGCTAATTAACTTCAAGGGTTAGTAGCTACACAGACAACTATATAAGTAGACCTACGAGATAATGTGAAATTTGCTTTAAACTTTATATTAGTTATATAGACAAATGGCTTCATGCCAACCAGATGTTAGACAATTTACCAGAACCAATAAACATTATAATGTGAATACAGTCTCTTTGGTGCATCAGAATAATACCAATGCTTTTACTGTTGACTAAAACTTGCCTGTTCTGTTCCAAAATAAGAATAATTAAGGAATAAGTACCTTCTTATATTATATATTCTTATATTTATAAGTACCTTCAATTCTAATACATACAGATAATTTTAATCTCAGATGTATTATTATCAAATGGATCCTATAATAAAAAAAATGAAGTAAAAAATCTCACCAATGGACAAGTTGTTTCCATTAAGGCCAAGATGCATATTGTGAGTAACAGCTTGTGTTTGATGACTATGTTGATATGACATGTTCGCATTCTGTATGTTCTGATAAGTCATACCAGCATGATGGTTATCATTAATTTCAGCAACTTGTCTGATTGTTGCCTCGTGCATATGCTGTGACCATTCCACTGGAGACTCTGGAATTGGCTTATTTACAGCATAGTTACTCTGCTCCCGTCTCAAACTGGGATACTGCTGTGGAGCAGGAGGCACAGGAGGAGATTCTTCGGGTACTGATGGTGGTACATTAGCCTGATTACGTAAATCTCGTCGAATTTTTGGTGGACTTGTGCTTCTAAGAGAATTAGATCTAGCAACATTTGATGTCTTTGGCAATATAAAACCATTTTGTTGGTTGGCTGGTTGTGGCTGTGGAATGTTTGCAGGCAAGAGTCTTGCTACAGCTGACACTGGTGTTATCCTGTGATCACCTCTAACAATTGTTTTCAAATCTAATATCTCTGTAGGAGTAATTTCAGAGGGATCCACTAATGGTAAAGGTCGATTTGTTGATTTTAATATCTGTGAATGGATTAGAATTAAAGCATAATCTTTGATTAGGTGCAATCAATATTAGAATCCTGATCATTTTAGTAAACAACATAGTTTACTGGTGGTAGGACCTCTTGTGAGTCCACGTGGGTGGGTACCACCACCCTGCCTATTTCTGCCGTGAAGCAGTAATGCGTTTCAGTTTGAAGGGTGGGGCAGCCGTTGTAACTATACATGAGACTTTAGAACTTAAATCTGAAGGTGCGTGGCGCATTTACGTTGTGGATGTCTTTGGGCTCCAGTAACCACTTAACAACAGGTGGGCTGTGAGCTCGTCCACCCAACTAATCAATAAAAAAAATTAAAAAAAAAGTGCTATGACTAAAACAGATGAAAACTGTAGTTGAAACTTAAGTTAATCATTAATTGAGCCTAGATTGTTTCGATTAACAAACAATGAAAACAATTTACCTGATTGTTTCCAACGAGTGAAGCCCACTGAAGAGGAAGTCCAACAAACTTTCCCTCGTGCTTATCGAAACCAGTGTGTACTCTGTGTTCAAAGTTACTAGGCGGCGAAATAAGTGGCTTTTTCTTCTTCTTAGAAAACATCGTTTAGTCCAACTATCAATTTAATAAATTAAAACTCAATCAAGCATCTAAAAAATGTATCCACATCACGAGTTCTACTCCTAGAATGCTCGTATCCGTAACTATAAATGAAAAAGAAAGCTCACTGTTTGATAAAATGTTCAGTTCAAATTAGGAAATAAAAACTCTGAACAAATTCTAATTTGTATACATTAAGCAACTGCGCGTTTGACTTGGTTTGACTGGTTTGTTTAGTTTTCGTATATTCTAGGTACACTCCTTTCCTATCAACACATACGTTTGTATTCTCGTGGTAGTACCTATTCACTTTAATCAACACCTGCCTGAATACCAATTAAGGTAGGTACCTACCAAATATTACTGCTATGTGAGTAAGTAAAGTAATACTATGTAGGTACCGTACCCACCAAATCGAGGTCTTTCGTCCACATTCCCAAGAATATTATCTATGGTATTATAGGCATAGAATATACACTTCTTATGATTTTAAATTATACATCATCTAAGTATTAGGTACCGTAAAACGGGGTGATTAGGGATTGAGAGGTGAATGGGGAAAAACCAGGACAATATTTCGACGCTCAATATTAGTTTTTTAATCGTTGTAAAATCTTACATTTTTTGTAGTGCAATAGTAGAATGTTGAAAGTTCACAAAGTAACTCTGATTATGCACGTCAATAGCTGATAACTTTTAAAAAATCCCATTTCCAATTAACTTCTTGTTGTGGTAATTATTTTATTGCTAGAAACTTTGCTCTCTTCTATTTATTTGATAATAATAGAAGAGGACTGTGATTTATAATCATTATTCAGTGTTTGGGCCATAGTAAATATTAAAGGTAAGTCTCAGTTGTTATTAGTTATAGGTTTGTAGGGTTGTCTATGTAGTTATAACAATATTTTTTAAACGTGTTGGTAAGAATCTAGTTTATTCACGATGTTTTTGTCTAGAACTTTTATTTAATTATGAATGCAGTGTTATTTTATTGTTTAGCAAATATTTATATTATCAGTTACGTGTTATTTTTAGAGTGCAAAGCCTTATAAGAAATATTAATATTAAAAACAGCAATAGAAGCTTATGAAATTGGAAATAAAACATGTACCAAAGACAATGAAATCGCATTATTCATTAAAACTTTTGAATAATAATTATTGAAACTCTACACACACGACTTTCACAATGAAATACTGACAGACCGACTGAGTGACTGCCAGAGACTCACTGACTGAGACGGACGGACAGTCTGATACGGACTGAATGACTATCTGACACGGAATGCCACGACTCTGTCCACGTACCGCCGTTTTATACTGTGGCGTTACGGAGTCTACCCTACATTTTGTGATATTTATCAAAACAACATTTCATCATTAAAATAATAGTCAAAACAACGTCTTAATATTACTAAAAGTCGTTAACCACGACACGGCCATTCTGACACGTCACACGCCCTCGTGTGATGCTCCTGCAAGGAAAACAACCTTCTGCAATATCAAACAGGTTTCGTCTCGGCCAATCCTGATTCTTTGGCACCGATTCTACGGCTCATCTCGGTTTCGCACCAATGAAAACAAGGGTAATCACAAAAGCATGCGTCGCTGCCACGACTCATCTCAATAACGCACCAACGTTTATGAGGATGCTAACCTTGTGACATGCCACCGCACCAACGGCTAATCTTGGTTTCGCACCAACGAAAACAAGGGTAGTCACAAAAGCATGCGTCGCTGCCACGACTCATCTCAATAACGCATCAACGTTTATGAGGATGCTAACCTTGTGACATGCCGCCGCACCAACGGCTCATCTTGCCTGCTGATCGTGCAGGCAAGGATGACTCTACTATTAGACTATTGTCACAATCATCATCACGATCATCTAATTCAACCGGGACTTCATGACTTGGTAATCTCCTTACTTTTAATACATCTTCTACATCACTAGTTTCAATAAAATCGTCTAGAACGCTCATGGCCTGGCTGCCGGCGCAGCTAGTACCACAAATGATAAAACCAATACACATCTCTTCACAACATAGAGTCAGCGACTCCCAGGTAATTACTAGACCAACACAACCATAGTGTCCATTGAGACCCAGGTCTCCGCTGTACCAATCGATGGAGGTACTCTCACCTCACTCATCAGTCTCGTCAGTAGCACTATTGCCTAAGTCTGGGCTTCGAATAAGGACACACATTTAAGTGTTCTATTTCGCTGAATGCTCAATCTCACTGAACCGATAAAAACAACTATCGAGTAGAACATGACATAAAAATGAGTAAGCAATAAACCATCGCAAAGGATTTGTTCCGTACAGTTTTGGTTAAAACAACAGACCCTTTATGAGAACCATCGCATAAAATTCCTGAATTATGAAGCTACTACTAATAGATTTCTCGACAAGAGAACATTCGGCACACATTGATTCCAAATAAAAATAATACGACTCACCAGATTGTTCTCATTTACCAAAAATACCCGATATTACGCAGCTACCGGCACGTCGCTCCGCTGCTGCGTTGCTCGCGGCCGTCGATGACATTGCGTCATCAATTTGCCTCGGCGGCAGCTCGTGGCAATGTTTTTGCTTAGATGGGTGAACTATGCTCGAGCTCACAGCCCACCCGGTGCTTTTTAGTTATTGGACCCCACAGATATCCACAACGCAAACGCGTCATCCACCCCGAGATACAAGTTCCAAGGTCTTAGCATAGCTACAACCGCTGCCCCACCATTCAAACAGAAATACACCACTGCTTCACGGCAGAAATAGGCAGGGTGATGGTACCCGTGCGGTCGATAGCACTATACGGAGCACCCGTCTGGTGCCACGTCCTTACCCACGAGAACGTCACCGCGCTGCAACAGCGCGCGATCGCGGTCAGAGTCATTCAAGGATACCTCACAGTCTCCTCCGAGGCGGCGCGCCCTAGCGCAAGTGCAGCCGGAGTGCGGGGGCTCCAATCTCGGCAGTCCGTGCTGGAGGCGTGGTCTCGTAGTTTGGCGGACCCGTCGGCCGGCCTCCGTACCGTCGAGGCGACCTGCCCGGTTCTCGCGGACTGGGTGGGCGCGACCGCTGAAGTCTCACCTCCGGCTACTTGCTTTCTTGTTTGCTTGCTTGCTTGCTGGAGCCCGAAGTCATCGAACGTGTAGTGTTATTGGTATTAAATCTAGCAGATTCTAAAGTTTCAGCGACAATTCACAGTCTCATGTCCTGGTTTACTGCACTAGTGGCATGTAACTCTAGCAGTAGTCATTGGCTTAAAGCGATTCATGTCGGAACTACCCACTCGTCATGACAGATCCATTATTGCGATCGAACTTTCACTTGAGACTTGCACTTGCCTTAATTTGTTGCAATAGTTTGTTACATGTCGTATTTCCGCTAGTAAATGCCATGTGATTAAGTCGAGAGTCAACTGGGCAACATGAGCCAGAACGATGCTGTGACGATTTCTTCATGGCTCAGATCTTCCATCGAGGTAACAGGCGTTATTACACGACTTGCGTATGCTGCATTCACGCTTTTGTGGCTTACCATTGCTTAAATTTATAAGCGTCGCAGCAAGAATTTCGCATCATAATGAGCGAGAAATTGCCTCCATGTGTCACCTACGTGTGAAATCCGCGACAACACGATAAGGCACCGCCTTTCAGGGCCCCACTGAAGACTACAATGAGCCATCCACCATCCAGTAGACGTTCATCGAGGTACATATCAACAGTAGCGCACCAAGCACATAGATCGGCATCTGTATGTTCCCGATGAATTTCTGACCCGTGATCTTAGATACCGTTACTGGTATTCTGATCTGCATCATGTTTTTCCGCTGTATTTCGAACATATTCAAACACGTCACGCCAGTGAGAGTAGAGTCTTGATCCCGCTTCTGATGTCGGGGCGAGGCCAGGGATGGCTGAGCGGTAATTTCCGTCATCACTCTTATTCGATTGAACTCGGTTTAGTCAATAAAACTTTTGAATAATAATTATTGAAACTCAACACACACGACTTTCACAATGACAGAGTAAACCGACAGTTTCGTTCCACATACCGACAGACCGACTGACTGACTGCCAGAGACTCACTGACTGAGACGGACGGATCGTCTGATACGGACTGAATGACTGTCTGACACGGAATGCCACCACTCTGTCCACGTACCGCCATTTTATACTGTGGGGTTACGGAGTCTACCCTACATTTTGTGATATTTATCAAAACAACATTTCATCATTAAAATAATAGTCAAAACAACGTCTTAATATTACTAACGAGTATATAAATATATACACACATAAAAATGATTACTTTGTTGGTGCAACTAAATAAATAAATAAATAAATTAAAACCAAGTAGTGCTAGCCCTAGCAAATTTCACTACTATCACAAATTTCGTACCCCCCCCCCCAATAATTGGGGGTTAACCCCCAATTTCCGGGTCAATAGGGATATCACCAACTTTTGCTTTTTACCGGTACCTATCGGAAAAAAATAGGGGTGTGACTGTGTTATGGACACGGCCGTTTGTTGTACGTGAATACGTCTCGTAACGGGTAATACAGCCCGATGTCGATACAGAAGCGATTTCATCATCCATCTGCGTAATTTTAACCGTCCCAGCTGCAGATGTACTGGCACCGTCGTTGATCCGCTCGGCCGCATTCATTACTTTACGTTGCCGGCACTGCTTGACTCGATCATATGGTGTTTTATTGGTACCATTCGATTGCTGTTGAGATGCCCTTTCCAACCGTATACGATCTCTGTATTTCGATTTGGCTTTTCGACGCGTATAGGCCGACATTATATATTTTTTGATATTTTTTTATTTATTTTAACACCTTATTGTAATCACACTTACAATTTTACACTAATGTTATATATATAATCGATAGATAGATTGACGAGAGCTGACGATTGAAACTTGAATGAACGTCGTAGCTTCACCAAGTCGAAAGTTATACTAAATGGAAATCTTGATACGCAGCAAAATTACCTTCAAAATTGCGGGGCTGCCCCCTCCCCCGCGCGCGATGTGTTACAGTCCTTACTTAGCGTAATAAATTCTTTGATTCTTTAGCTATCCAGTGGTGTAACTGAAATCTGGATGGAGATAATAGATATGTAGCTACAACACTAAACTGTATCCCCAGATTTTGTTATCATTCGTTTTTTTTGGATTGCGTCCTTATGGAAGTAATTTTAAAGACGTATTCACGTCAAAACGCGGGTGATTAGGGACAAATCCCAACTTGATGAACAATTTTAAGGTAGTTGTTGATGTTTAAAATCCTATATCAGGATCAAAATTATTGAGTCTTGAGGGTATCTTTGTTATCCAATTTAAAGCTATGCAATTAGCATTCCAGTTTAAGCAAAAAAAGCAAAAATAGGTGTTATCCCTATTTACCTGAAATTGTGGTTATTGGGGACGAAATTAGTGTTCATAGAGAAATTTGCTAGGGCTGGCACTCCTTGGTTTTAATTAATTTATTTATTTAGTTGCACCAACAAAGTGATCATAAATAAAAAACATTGAAAAACTGACAAAAGTACATGGCAGATGTCACCTCAATCACAGGTGCAATTGACAGTGCATTGACAACAAAAATAAAAGATATATAACTAAAACTTGATTACATATTTTAATTACTTATTGTAGTCCCAAACGATTATGTATAAGGGAAGGTAAGCACCTAAATTCGAACGAGCGGGCTTTCATAAAAGCCTTTATTCTATTATTGTTTTTAATATTAAGGGATTATATTTCTTCTATGGATTTGCACTCTTTGATACGTACACGCGAAGCATATCTAAAAATAGAAAACAACGCGTAACTGATCATATAAATATGTGCCAAACAATCAAATAACACTGCATTGATAATTTTGAATAAAAGCTGCAGACAAAAACATCATGAATAAACCAGATTCTTACCAACAAATTTAAAAAATATTGTTAAAACTACATAGACAGCCCTAGAAACCTGTACCTATTTATACTTAGGTCGTTTCCATTTCACGTATTCTCATCCTAATTGACCCCTTTTTCGTTGTTATCCCCAAAAACAACAGATTTTTACATGTATTTTTATTTTATCAAATACATTAAAACCAATGACAACTGAGACTTACCTTTAATATATATGATGGTTCGAACACTAAATTGCGTTTATAAATCACATCATCAGTCCCCTTCTATTAATAAAAAAAAAGAGAGCAAAGTTTCTAGCACTAAAATAATTACCACCGCAAGAAGTTAATTTGAAACGCGATTTTTTATAGTTTAGCAGCTATTATCATGCATATTCAGAGTTGTTTTGTGAACTTTCAACTTTCTACTATTACACTACAAAAAATGGAAGATTTTGCAACTATTAAAAAACTAGTATTGCGCGTCGAAAGATTTTCCTGGTTTTTTCCCCAATCACCTCTCGATCCCTAATCGCCCTATTTTACGTACCCAAGATCAGTCTGTAGGTAGGTACCATGACATGGGGTAAATTGGGATCCTGGGGTAAATTGGGACAAACCTGCGGAAGATTCTCAAAGTACCTGTAGCACGGAATCTACCTAATTTTGTTTATGTTAATATTTATCAATGTATAGAAGAAAAACCAAGTTAACTATGGAAGTACTAAATATGAGATAAGTTGGTCCCAAAAATTCGTCAAATTAAATTGAAAATAGTGGTTGAAAAGTGCGTTTTAAAACAGCTTACAGAACTTTTAAAAAAAGTAATATTATCGTTGTTTTTTCAATAAGATCACAGTTTATATAAGTTTTTAATACACCTGGAAATACCACAACAAACGGTAAGTTGCAATATTCTTATTTTAAATACAATATTTCGACAAAATAAAAAATGTATAATTTTTCCTTTCTTTTTGGGGAAAATTGGGACGTATGTAGGGTAATTTGGAACGAGACTGGAACAATTTGGGACGAGAAAACACAAAATTGGAACGCCAAAAGACAAAATAGGGATGGATTGTTAGGGTTGTCACTGATATCTTATAATAGATTTTTTAGCCTATACTATCACTCAATTGCGTGATGTAAAGAAGGTTAATGTGTTTATCAGTTAGTTTATGTAAGTACTATAGGTAAAAGAAAAGTATATATATAATTACATTTTTTCGCGACATTTACCTTGTAATATCTGCCCGGTCGTATGTCCTTTATAGCAATAAAATAAAATTAAAAAGAACTCAAACGAATCAAAACTTTTGTTATTTCAAAATCTATTCACGCGTCGAATCATGATTTTTTTTACATTTACAACGCACATAAAAATAAAAACAGAGATTTTAAATGTAACATTAATTAAAAATCCGAGATATCTAGGTTCCAATTATGAGTGAGTGAATTAATTGAGTTTAGTTATTTAGCTTAGAAAGAATTTCTTTTATTTTTGTTATTATAGGCAGTAATCAGATAAATCTGCTTTTTTATCTTATTCACCTGATATCTTACTCTCACTCATACTTACTTACTCAAAGATTATTTTGAAAATGTTGATTAAATAAAATTGTATTATTGCATTTCTATTTTTTATTCTATTTTATGATTTTGTTTCAGAGTTGTGATTTTTAAGGAAATGAAATAATAATTTTCTAAAATATAACATGCACATACTTTTTTTCATCATTGTATTGTTGATTATCATTCACGTCACATCGCTTCGGAATAGAAACCAGCTTAATTTACACTATGTTGTGTATTGTGCTTAAATTATGGATTGTATTCATCATTTCGGTCCATTTAAATAATTGTATGGCACCTACCTACCTACCTATATATCGCAGTACCGCGAACTGACAACCCTTACAAATATCCCAATTTAACCCTTACCCGTGTCAATTTACCCCGAATGCGGGGTAAATTGGGATGGCCATTATTTTTCCGATTATTTCTTTAAATTGAATAATTAAAATAATGTAACGGTTTTTATCACCTAGGTACGTTCATGACTCAACTTATTTCTTTGGTTGAGCAGTGAATATTTAATTGGAACTATTTTAAAATTCAATCTGAAGTTCGATTTTGTCCCTATTTACCCCATTTTACGGTACCATAGACCTATATAGTAGGGACACGACATATTCTTCTATACGTACAATTGCTTATATAAATAGCACCCATTTTGAAGGCACATACATAAACATATATCTATCTCGTTCTTACTCAGCACGTTAACTCGCAGGAAAACAATATAACAGTATTTCAGTGCGTACATAAAATGAAACATGAATACACGTAAATGTCTCCGTCTCCGTCTAATGAGGCCGAAAATCCGCCATGCTTAGCGCGCCAAATGTCATTGTCACGTCAGTTCGGCCGTCTGTTTTGAGCATAGACCTATATAGTAGGGACACGACATATTGTTCTATACGTACAATTGCTTATATAAATAGCACCCATTTTGAAGGCACATACATAAACATATATCTATCTCGTTCTTACTCAGCACTTTAACTCGCAGGAAAACAATATAACAGTATTTCAGTGCGTACATAAAATGAAACATGAATATACGTAAATGTCTCCGTCTGCGTCTAATGAGGCCGAAAATCCGCCATGTTTAGCGCGCCAAATGTCATTGTCACGTCAGTTCGGCCGTCTGTTTTGGGTTGTACATTATTTATTGACTTTGATATCGATTTAATATGATTGCTTATATAAAATTTCTTATTTTATCACGCTTAAAACATACAAAAATAATAATTAAAACATATTTTATAGGATCTCGAGAAAGTCGATGCCCCAAAACTATTATCTATATATATTTAAATTCATTATGGAGCCCTCATCCGAAAAATCGGACACCATTTTTCGGTCGGAATCTATTGATCATGACACTAATCATAAATACCTCTTTAAAATATGTCATCAAAACATATTTAGACATTCTGTTTAGATATTTCAGGAAAAAGGCTACCGACAAAATCTCTTCGGAACTATTTAAATAAAATAGTTTTATTCCGCAGTGAGTAAAACACTATTGTCAACTCGTTAAATATTTAATAATTAAGTGATTTTAGAGAGGAAGTCACAAGGAATGACGTTTGTAATTTTATTAAAGAATAAATGTTCTGTAGGTGTTTTTATTTATCAGGCGGTCCCTTGATAAGTTCTCGTATTAGATTTCACATAATATCTAAATCACATCATCTTTGCACTTAACAATATACTTACTTCCTATTAAAGTATAAATTCTACAAATACATTCACTCAACAATATTTAAAATAAAATGAGCCAAGAACGTTTATCGATAAAACCTACTAACATTAAAATCTTCTGGGCAGCACTAAAACCGCCATGTTTTGTGGCCAGATGACGTCACAGTGGCACGAATTTTTTGTTGACGTTTCATTTCCATAGGTTTCCTACTTCAGTGAGTTAGCCCATAGACCTATATAGTAGGGACACGACATATTGTTCTATACGTACAATTGCTTATATAAATAGCACCCATTTTGAAGGCACATACATAAACATATATCTATCTCGTTCTTACTCAGCACTTTAACTCGCAGGAAAACAATATAACAGTATTTCAGTGCGTACATAAAATGAAACATGAATATACGTAAGTGTCTCCGTCTCCGTCTAATGAGGCCGAAAATCCGCCATGCTTAGCGCACCAAATGTCATTGTCACGTCAGTTCGGCCGTCTGTTTTGGGTTGTACATTATTTAATGACTTTGATATCGATTTAATATGATTGCTTATATAAAATTTCTTATTTTATCATGCTTAAAACATACAAAAATAATAATTAAAACATATTTTATAGGATCTCAAGAAAGTCGATGCCCCAAAACTATTATCTATATATATTTAAATTCATTATGGTGCCCTCATCCGAAAAATCGGACACCATTTTTCGGTCGGAATCTATTGATCATGACACTAATCATAAATACCTCTTTAAAATATGTCATCAAAACATATTTAGACATTCTGTTTAGATATTTCGGGAAAAAAGCTACCTACAAATCTCTTCGGAACTATTTAATTATAATAGTTTTATTCCGCAGTGAGTAAAACACTATTGTAAATTCGTTAAATATTTATTAATTAAGTGATTTTAGAGAGAAAGTCACAAGGAATGACGTTTGTAATTTTATTAACGAATAAATGTTCTTTAAGTGTTTTTTTTTATCAGGTGGTCCCTTGATAAGTTTAAAATTTGAATCACTCTCAAGCGAGAGTGATTCAAATGGTGCGGCGCACCTTCCTTGAGGTGCGCTGCGGTAGTGTGTTACGGACTTTAGGGTCAGCAAAACAATTAAAATAGATTGTAATAGTCTAAGAAAACACGTACTCAAAATACGATAATATTCAGCATGCTAGAAATGGGCAGATGGCACTGTACTACGCCATATCTTTATGTTTTGCGGCAAACGACAACTTTATAAAATCAGTGTAGCAAATTTTAAAAATCGTCATATCGTTTACTTGGCAAATTTGAAGCACGAACTCGTCTTAGATTTCACATAATATCTAAATCACATCATCTTTGCACATAACAATATACTTACTTCCTATTAAAGTATAAATTCTACAAATACATTCATACTCAACAATATTTAAAATAAAATGAGCCATGAACATTTATCGATAAAACCTACTAACATTAAAATCTTCTGGGCAGCACTAAAACCGCCATGTTTTGTGGCCAGATGACGTCACAGTGGCACGAATTTTTTGTTGACGTTTCATTTCCATAGGTTTCCTACTTCAGTGGTTTTGAGCAATGAAGTAGGAAACCTATGGAAATGAAACGTCAACCAAAATTTCGTGCCACTGTGACGTCATCTGGCCACAAAACATGGCGGCTTTAGTGCTGTACAAAAGATTTCAATGTTATCAGGTTTTATCGATAAACGTTCTTGGCTCATTTTATTTTAAATATTGTTGAGTATTATTTATTTGTAGAATTTATACTTTAATGGGAAGTAAGTAGGTATATTGTTATGTGCAAATATGATATGATTTAGATGGGTGAAATCTAAGACAAGTTCGTCCTTCGAATTTGCCAAGTAAACGATATGATGATTTTTAAAAGTTGCTACACTGATTTTATAAAGTTGTCGTTTGTCGCAAAACACAAAGATATGGCGTAGTTCAAAGCCATCAGCCCATTTCTAGCATGCTAAATGTTATCGTATTTTGAGTACGTGTTTTTCTTAGACTATTACAATCTATTTTAATTGTTTTGCTGACTCTAAAGTCCGTAACATACTACCGCAGCGCACCCCAAGGAAGATGCGCCGCACCATTTGAATCACTTTCGCTTGAGAGTGATTCAAATTTTAAACTTATCAAGGGACCGCGTGAAAAAAAAAACACCTACAGAACATTTATTCATTAATTACAAACGTCATTCCTTGTGACTTCCTCTCTAAAATCACTTAATTATTAAATATTTAACAAATTTACAATAGTGTTTTACTCACTGCGGAATAAAACTATTTTATTTAAATAGTTCCGAAGAGATTTTGTCGGTAGCCTTTTTCCCGAAATATCTAAACAGAATGTCTAAATATGTTTTGATGACATATTTTAAAGTGGTATTTATGATTAGTGTCATGATCAATAGATTCCGACCGAAAAATGGATTTTACGGATAAGGGCTCCATAATGAATTTAAATACATATAGATAATAGTTTTAGGGCATCGACTTTCTTGAGATCCTATAAAATACGTTTTAATTATTATTTTTGTATGTTTTAAGCATAAATTATGAAATTTTATATAATCAATCATATTAAATCGATATCAAAGTCAATAAATAATGTACAACCCAAAACAGACGGCCGAACTGACGTGACAATGACATTTGGCGCGCTAAACATGGCGGATTTTCGGCCTCATTAGACGGAGACGGAGATATTTACGTATATTCATGTTTCATTTTATGTACGCACTGAAATACCGTTATATTGTTTTCCTGCGAGTTAAAGTGCTGAGTAAGAACGAGATAGATATATGTTTATGTATGTGCCTTCAAAATGGGTGCTATTTATATAAGCAATTGTACGTATAGAACAATATGTCGTGTCCCTACTATATAGGTCTATGGTTTTGAGTTGTACATTATTTATTGACTTTGATATCGATTTAATATGATTGCTTATATAAAATTTCTTATTTTATCATGCTTAAAATATACAAAAATAATAATTAAAACATATTTTATAGGATCTCAAGAAAGTCGTCGGAACTATTTAAATAAAATAGTTTTATAACACTATTGTCAACTCATTAAATATTTAATAATTAAGTGATTTTAGAGAGGAAGTCACAAGGAATGACGTTTGTAATTTTATTAACGAATAAATTTTAATGTTCTGTAGGTGTTTTTTTTTATCACGCAGTCCCTTGATAAGCTTAAAATTTGAATCACTCTCAAGTGAAAGTGATTCAAATGGTGCGGCGCACCTTCCTTGGGGTGCGTTACGGACTTTAGAGTCAGCAAAACAATTAAAATAGATTGTAATAGTCTAAGAAAAACACGTACTCAAAATACGATAACATTTAGCATGCTAGAAATGGGCAGATGGCTTTGAACTACGCCATATCTTTATGTTTTGCGACAAACGACAACTTTATAAAATCAGTGTACCTAGCAACTTTTAAAAATCATATCGTTTACTTGGCAAATTCGAAGGACGAACTTGTCTTAGATTTCACCCATCTAAATCATATCATATTTGCACATAACAATATACCTACTTACTTCCCATTAAAGTATAAATTCTACAAATAAATAATACTCAACAATATTTAAAATAAAATGAGCCAAGAACGTTTATCGATAAAACCTGATAACATTGAAATCTTTTGTACAGCACTAAAACCGCCATGTTTTGTGGCCAGATGACGTCACAGTGGCACGAACATAGACCTATATAGTAGGGACACGACATATTGTTCTATACGTACAATTGCTTATATAAATAGCACCCATTTTGAAGGCACACACATAAACATATATCTATCTCGTTCTTACTCAGCACTTTAACTCGCAAGAAAACAATATAACAGTATTTCAGTGCGTACATAAAATGAAACATGAATACACGTAAATGTCTCCGTCTCCGTCTAATGAGGCCGAAAATCCGCCATGTTTAGCGCGCCAAATGTCATTGTCACGTCAGTTCGGCCGTCTGTTTTGGGTTGTATATTATTTATTGACTTTGATATCGATTTAATATGATTGCTTATATAAAATTTCTAATTTTATCATGCTTAAAACGTACAAAAATAATAATTAAAACATATTTTATAGGATCTCAAGAAAGTCGATGCCCCAAAACTATTATCTATATATATTTAAATTCATTATGGAGCCCTCATCCGAAACATAGATTATACACTTAATAATATATTTGAATCCGAAATATCGGACACCATTTTTCGGTCGGAATCTATTCATCATGACACTAATCATAAATACCTCTTTAAAATATGTCATCAAAACATATTTAGACATTCTGTTTAGATATTTCGGGAAAAAAGGCGACAAAATCTCTTCGGAACTATTTAAATAAAATAGTTTTATTCCGCAGTGAGTAAAATACTATTGTAAATTCGTTAAATATTTATTAACTAAGTGATTTTAGAGAGGAAGTCACAAGGAATGACGTTTGTAATTTCATTAACGAATAAATGTTCTGTAGGTGTTTTTTTTTATCAGGCGGTCCCTTGATAAGTTTAAAATTTGCGTGCGGTGCGGTAGTGCGGTGCACCTTCCTTGAGGTGCGCTGCGGTAGTGTGTTACGGACTTTAGAGTCAGCAAAACAATTAAAATAAATTCTAATAGTCCAAGAAAAACACGTACTCAAAATACGATAACATTCAGCATGCTAGAAATGGGCTGATGGCACTGTACTATGCCATATCTTTATATTTTGCGGCAAACAACAACTTTATAAAATCAGTGTAGCAAAAATCGTCATATCGTTTACTTGGAAAATTTGAAGCACGAACTCGTCTTAGATTTCACATAATATCTAAATCACATCATCTTTGCACATAACAATATACTTAATTCCTATTAAAGTATAAATTCTACAAATACATTCATACTCAACAATATTTAAAATAAAATAAGCCAAGAACGTTTATCGATCAAACCTACTAACATTAAAATCTTCTGGGCAGCACTAAAACCGCCATGTTTTGTGGCCAGATGACGTCACAGTGGCACGAATTTTTTGTTGACGTTTCGTTTCCATAGGTTTCCTACTTCAGTGGGCACGAATTTTTGGTTGACGTTTCATTTCCATAGGTTTCCTACCATGACATGGGGTAAATTGGGATCCTGGGGTAAATTGGGACAAACCTGCGGAAGATTCTCAAAGTACTTGTAGCACGGAATCTACCTAATTTTCTTTAAGGTAATATTGATCAATGTATAGAAGAAAAACCAAGTTAACTATGGAAGTACTAAACATGAGTTAAGTTGGTCCCAAAAATTCGTCAAATTAAATTTAAAATAGTGGTTCAACAGTGCGTTTTAAAACAGCTTAAAGAACTTTTAAAAAAATTTATATTATCGTTGTTTTTTCAATAAGATCACAGTTTATATAAGTTTTTAATACACCTGGAAATACCACAACAAACGGTAAGTTGCAATATTCTTATTTTAAATACAATATTTCGACAAAATAAAAAATGTATATTTTTTCCTTTCTTTTTGGGGAAAATTGGGACGTATGTAGGGTAATTTGGAACGAGACTGGAACAATTTGGGACGAGAAAACACAAAATTGGAACGCCAAAAGACAAAATAGGGATGGCTTGTTAGGGTTGTCACTGATAAGAATAATAGATTTTTTAGCCTATACTATCACTTAATTGCGTGATGTAAAGAAGGTTAATGTGTTTATCAGTTAGTTTATGTAAGTATTATAGGTAAAAGAAAAGTATATATATAATTACTTTTTTTTCGCGACATTTACCTTGTAATATCTGCCCGGTCGTATGTTCTTTATATAGCAATAAAAAAAATTTAAAGTTAAAAGAACTCAAACGAATCAAAACTTTTGTTATTTCAGAATCTATTCACGCATCGAATCATGATTTTGTTAACATTCACAACGAACACACACAAATAAAAACAGGCCTCAGATTTTAAATGTAACATTAATTAAAAATCCGAGATATCCAATTATGAGTGAGTGAATTAATTGAGTTTAGTTATTTCGCTTAGAAAGAATTTCTTTTATTTTTGTTATTATTGGCAGTAATCAGATAAAGCTGTTTTTTTATCTTATTCACCTGATATCTTACGCTTGCTCAAAGATTATTTTGAAAATGTTGATTAAATAAAATTGTATTATTGCATTTCCAGTCCTTTTGTTTTCTATTTTTTATTCTATTTTATGATTTTGTTTCAGAGTTGTGATTTTTAAGGAAATTAAATAATAATTTTCTAAAATATAACATGCACATACTTTTTTCGATCATTGTATTGTTGATTATCATTCACGTCACATCGCTTCGGAATAGAAACCAGCTTAATTTACACTATGTTGTGTATTGTGCTTAAATTATGGATTGTATTCATCATTTCGGTCCATATAAATAATTATATGGCACCTACCTATATATCGCAGTACTGCGAGTTGACAACCCTTACAAATATCCCAATTTAACCCTTAACCGTGTCAATTTACCCCGGACGCTGGGTAAATTGGGACGGCCATTATTTTACCGATTATTTCTTTAAAATGAATAATTAAAATAATGTAACGGTTTTTATCAACTAGGTACGTTCAAGACTCAACTTATTTCTTTGGTTGAGCAGTGACTATTTAATTGGAACTATTTTAAAATTCAATCTGAAGGTCGATTTTGTCCCTATTTACCCCATTGTACGGTACTTCAGTGGTAGGTACTCATTATTTCTCTATGGGGGACTTTATGGCGGGAACGCGAGGAGTTGTTTTATTTTATCTATTTAGTGTTTCTTCAGGTTTAAATGTATAATAACGGTGGTTTATTAACTATTTAGTATCTGTGAAAGTGCATAAATGTGGGAAAATGAAGCAAAGCCGCTGAACGTAACTTCTCGGGATCCTCCTTTAAATCTCAGTAAATAACCACCATTTTACTGAGATTATACTTCATCCCATATTATCTCATCTCATTTCATTTAATTTCGTCCCAGTTGATTAATGTCTCAAATTAATCATCTTCATTTCATTTCACTCCATATTATTTAAAAAAAAAAAAAAAATAAGAATATTAATAAAAAATAAGAAACGACTTAAAAATCTTAGTTACCAGGTCATTAATACCTTAAAAAAAAAAAAATTGTACTATGTTGTATTTATTTGTTCACTTAATTTGTGTACCTACTTATTTAAGTTTGTTCATAATAATATGAGAAATCACAAAAAACTTAAGTAAATAGATAATTAATTAAATAATCTGTTATATAAAGGATAGAGTAAGATTTTAAATATCATAATATAAAGGTGCCTAACCACTGAGATACGGAAGCAATCATGTTCAAAATGAAAGAGAAAAAGCACAAGAATAAATCTCATGAGCCGAAAGAGCTTAAGAGTAAAAAAAAAGCACATATTATTAACGTAAGTTTTACATGAATAAACTAAAATTCGCTAAAGGCAATCAAAATTTTATTTATTTATTTTTATAGTTTTATTCTTTATTTTCCTATTAATGAATATATAACTTTAATTTTAATTTATTCGAGGCATAACTTTATTCAAAAGATTTATTAAATAAACATTGAGTTTTAATCAAAACTTGCGTAGGTACTTTTGCTATTAAAAATTTACGACCACTATGTCTTCTATTATTAATACAACAAAACACAAATTTTAATTTCCCTTCTTTCCATCTTACAGTCATCAAGTTCTTCAAATTCTGATTCAGAGCAATGGGTTGAAAAAGAAAGTTCAATAGTGCAAAAAGAATCTCGAGAAGACTGGATGGCAATGACAGGTCTATTGAAAACATACTCAAAACAGGACATTAAGCCACCAAGAGATGTAAAAAAAAAGAATGGTATTGATTCATATAATCCATCAACTAGTAGTAGAGAACTCAATCCTTACTGGAAAGATGGTGGCTCAGGACTACCGCAGACACAAGAAAGTTTTCGGAAAGCAAGACCTTTCCTCAAACCATCTGAAGAAGATGACTACTATACACGATCTTCTAGAGGTCATAAATCTGATTACCATCACTCAAAGCAGTATGAGAACCGAAGCCCATCAAAAGCAGAGCAGACACTATATCAGAACAGAGGGTCAAGCAAATGGAAAAAAAATGAAAGCTTAAACCAAACTGAAAGAAAAAGTGAAGAACAAAAAACTAATGTTGAAAAACATTCAGAACCAACAGTTAGTCATTCAAAATGTAAAGACACAGTTGAGAGTAAGTATTTAACTGATGATAAAATGAATAAACTAGCAGCTAAAATTGTAAAAGCTGAAATAATGGGAAATGTAAAACTTGCCAATGAATTAAAAGAAAAATTGGAAACTGCAAGAGAATATAGAAAACAGAATCCTGATGCTGGCCAAGAAGAAGACAATGAAGGAATTATGCTTATTTCTACCAACAAAAAAGGAAATGCAATGCCTTTAACCCAACTTAAAAGAGGTGTTGCTAAAAATGGTGATGGTAAAAGAAAAGCAGAAACTCATGTATCTGGTGAAAGAGCTAAATATTTTGGAAATGATGACAAATATAACCTAGCTCAAATGGTAAGATTTCTAAACCTTTATTGACAAAAAATATAAAATGACACATCAAACATAGCAATCTTAGAAACTAAACATCTTATTTTTATCAGAAAATTTACATAGAGGAAACAGTTATTAAGTGTTAGCAGAGCTTTATATATTGTTATATGCTGTTATAATGAGGTGTAAGTATTTATATATATAAATATGCAAAAGAGATCAGTCCGAACCTAAAAAAAAGAATTAGTGAAATTTGTTCACGCACATCGTGAATATTGCTGATTGTATCAGAAATATGCCGCCTATGGTACTGTGAAGCTTAAATAAAATAAATAGACTTTGTGCAACATAATATTGTGCAGAATAATATCCATCTTCACAAACCTATTATTTGCTTTATGTAGCAAAATTTAAATAGTGTTTTAATAAAATTGTAAACAGTTTCAGCAAGAAAAATATGGAAACAACTATGATGATGAAGCAGAACTGGCAAAGATTGCAAGTAAATCTAAAAATCCAAATGATGATCTTGCAGACATCTTCATGGATCATATATCAAAGAACAGAGATGATGCTAAGGAGTGTCAAAATGAGAGACAGAAAAGCATTAATGAGCATATACGGATTGAAAGATCTTTGGAAGGTTGTGAATATTGCGTAGATTCTAAAAATATGGTGAAACACATGATGATCAGCTGTGGTAACAAGGTGTACTTGGCTTTACCATCAAAACAATCACTTGTCAAAGATCATTGTTTAATTACTACTTTACAGCATTCACTTTGTGTCACATCCTTAGATGAAGATGTTTGGGAGGAAATTTTGGTAAGCATATCTGTTGATTAAAAATTTACGCTATTAAAATACAACCTTGTGTTACACAATTTGTCAATTAGTCTCGAATTATTCCTTTCAGAACTATAGGAAAGCCTTGACACATTTTTTTAATTCACAAAATAAAGATGTAGTATTTTACGAAACAGCTTCAAGATTACACAAATATCCTCATATGATTATAAATTGTGTGCCTTTACCAAGAGATGTTGGTGATACAGCACCTATATATTTTAAGAAAGGATTATTAGAATGTGAAGCAGAATGGTCTATGAACAAAAAAGTCGTTGATCTAAAAGGTAAAAGCATTCGGAAAGGAATACCTAAAGGACTACCATATTTCTGGGTAGATTTCGGCATGGATCCTGGTTTCGCACATGTAATTGAAGATCAACAATTATTCCCGAAAACATTTGCAGAGGTAATCTTAATATATAGTTATTGGTTTGAAAATTCTGTTACATAAATAAGTATGCATTTTCATTTAAGTCAAAATTAGCTTTCTCTTTATTGTACTGCTTAAGGTGATGCTCAAATCCTTTCTTAGCCATCACACAATACAGTTGCAGTTCTTACCCTATTTGAGTTACAGTATTGTGATTTCTACAAGCTCCAGAAGCCATTTAATTTCAGATGACTTGTAAACTTCTTCATCACAGTTTGTAATAAAAATAATAAACACCTGCTTAGGAGTGGGGAAAAATAATCTTCCCAGAAAAGATAATATTATATCCATCTTTTTTTTATTGCCTTTGTGGGCAAATGAACCTACGACCTACCTGAAGGTGAGTGCTTACCGTCTTTTAAGGACGTCAGAAATGGCAAAAGCTAGCAAAGTCTAAAATCTACAATTTTTTAAAATTACTTGACTATATGTATATCTAGTCCAGCCATAAGTTGTTACAAATGAAAATGCATTTTTTTTAAATGGCCACCTTTGGCTTTTGCTGAAGTTATGGTCCAGGCGGCTGGCCGATACTTCGGCTGGTCGCAGGACCGTCGAGGCGATTCGCCCAGCCCTTGTGGACTGGGTGAATCGTGACAGAGGACGCCTCACTTTCTGGCTCACGCAGGTGCTCACTGGGCATGCTTGGCTTCGGTGAGTTCCTGCACCGGATCGGAGCCGAGCGGACGACAGTACCGTCATTGTGGTTGCGACTTGGACACGGTAGAGCACACGCTCGTCGTCTGCCCTGACCTCGTCGCAAAAAAATAGGAAACGACTTGTCGTTGCCGAGTGTTGTGGCATCGATGCTCGGCGGCGACGAGTCGTGGAAGGCGATGCTCGACTTCTGCTAGTGCACCATCTCGTAGGAGAAGGCGGCGGGGCGCGTGAGAGACCCACAAGCCCGCCGCCGTCGAGCGGGGCCAGGGAGGCGGATCTCGCCCCAGCCATGGCCCTGTAAGTGTTTTAGGTCCCCCTCACATGTCGGTCTGGGGACCGGTGATGGGGGCCTAAGAAGACAACGTGCAAGCTGCTCTGCACGCGTTTTACGTAAGAGCATCCAGGTGATGGAAGGCCGGATATCCTCGATCCACGCTGGTTCTGACCCAGCGGGGTATTCCGTAGGATAACCCATTCTAACTGGCGCCATCTAGGAGGGCTCCGAATAGCCTGCCTACTGAGAGGGCTGGTGGTCGTGGTACCGACAGTCCCGCGTCCCGAGGGGCAGGGTGGTGGGAGAGATTTGCTCCGCACTGTCCCCTCTTTGCCTTTTCATGAGTTCTGTCTCATGCGAGGTTCGGACATGAGTTGTTGAGCGGAGGTTTTAGTCAGTTCGACTCCGACATGTCCCGCCCTCCATCCCCAGGAGAGGGCGGAAGTCCGGCGATTTCCTCCTGACCAAAAAAAAACCTTTGGCTTTTAGACAGGCCTTTAATCTGTTTTGCCGCGAATCTATGGATTTACGCACTGTTTCCAAGGGAAATTTCGCCACTGCTTGCTCCAAAGATTTTTTCTCCTACCTACGCCGAAAGTTCAGTTTTCGTCCCGCTGTACAGGGAAAAAAAGTGTAACTTTTTCTCCCTGGGTACAAATGCGCATGCGCGTTAGTGTCTACGTCTGCTCTCACGCACCTAAAATTCTCCGCCATTGTTGTGTTGGTAATTTGCAATATTGTGTTTAGTGTAAAAGTTAAATAAACAAAAGGCAACAAAATTTAATAGTGAAGTATTAAACAAAGATGAGTTCATCAGACAGTTCTTATAGTCCAAGATCACAGGGCCCCCAGACGTCACGTATTTTCTAACGAACGAAATGTGGCCGATTGCGTATGTAGTGTATGTACAAAGACGCATGCCTACCTGCTAGCTTGCTTAGACGGCTAATTTTCAGGTGTCAGGTACTCAAGGTACATAAAATCATTACCTACTTCACGTAAATTCTGAAAGCAGATTTTTATATATGACCACTAGACAACTATTTTAAAACCTCTTACAAAAAGATAGTCCGATCCAAGGGGCCAATCAAGCCCTTAAATTCAATTTAATACCTCTGTGGGTAAGAGCGCAAGGGCATTATCCACGCGCATGAGACTGAGTGAGACATGTATTAGGATATATTGACTTCTCTGTCTCTCTATCTCTCTCTTACAGTTGACTCCTATCAATAAATTATTAATATTAAAAGAAAATCAGTTAAAAATTAAATATTTTTCGCAATTTTACACGCGGGAGGAAATGTCCCACTTTTCTCCCTTGGTGAACAATGTACTATTTTAAGACTCAATGTCGCCGTGTCGTTTAGAGCAGGCCATGTCCTCTGAAACTAATCATAATTTGAAGTTTAAAGGGTTGAGGTCTGGGCTAGATGAGGGCCAGTCTTCAGCTATTATAAAGCCCAGAACGTTGGTTTCAAGCGAGGCTTGAGTAGTTCGTGCCTTGTGACCAGGTGTAGTCCTGCTGGAAAATCCACAGTATATTAAGTAAGTCGTCGTGGCCTAAAGGATAAGACGTCCGGTGCATTCGTGTTGAAGCGATGCACCGGTGTTCGAATCCCGCAGGCGGGTACCAATTTTTCTAATGAAATATGTACTCAACAAATGTTCACGATTGACTTCCACGGTGAAGGAATAACATCGTGTAATAAAAATCAAACCCGCAAAATTATAATTTGCGTAATTACTGGTGGTAGGACCTCTTGTGAGTCCGCGCGGATAGGTACCACCGCCCTGCTTATTTCTGCCGTGAAGCAGTAATGCGTTTCGGTTTGAAGGGTGGGGTAGCCGTTGTAACTATACTGAGATTTTAGAACTTGTATCTCAAGGTGGGTGGCGCGTCTACGTTGTAGATGTCTATGGGCTCCAGTAACCACTTAACATCAGGTGGGCTGTGAGCTCGTCCACCCATCTACGCAATAAAAATAAATAAAAAAATATATATATTTTTAAAAAGTGCATTGCTGAGAGATTTCACAACGTGATCCAAGACTGTATCTTGATACACTTTGGCTGAAGTTTTCACTCCTTTTTCACAAAAATGTAGTTCTGTGACTCTGATAAGGCACGCCTCACCAAACCATCACTAACGCAGGATGATGACCACGTTGTATCTTTCCGAACACTTAGGCAGCTTCTTTAGAGCTGTGAGCGTACACTTGATGACACTGATTTTGCTTATTGTGGTGTTCTTCAATAGTGAATTTTTTTTCATCGGTAAAGAGGATATTTCTGTGTATTTTATTTTTTATTTTTACTGGTGATAGAACCTCTTGTCAGTCTGCACCGGTACGTACCACTACCCTGCCTGTTTCTGTCGTGAAGCAGTAATGCGTTTCGGTTTGAAGGGTGGGGCAGCCATTGTAACTATACTGAGATCTTAGAACTCATATCTCAAGGCTGCACTTACGTTGTAATCCGCCCGATCCACTAACGGTGCTTTTAGGTAATTCAAGCACCGGTCACCGTTCTCGTCGAACCCGTCGCTTGCGACGAAGGGCTCGACGAGTAAATTAACTCTCAGACACAGCCCACTGAGTTTCTCGCCGGATCTTCTCAGTGGGTCGCGTTTCCGATCCGGTGGTAGATTCTGCGAAGCACGACTCTTGCTAGGGTTCGTGTTAGCAACGTCATCAGGTTTGAGCCCCGTGAGCTCACCTACAAAAGTTAGGGTTACGCTGACATAGCCTCTCAAGGCTCTCAGCTTAGGTAGGAAAAAAAAAAAAAAAAAAAAAAAAAAAATACGTTGTAATGTCTATAGGCTCCGATAACCGCTTAACACCAGGTAAGCGGAGAGCTCGTCCACCCATCTATGCAATAAATAAAAAAGTAATGAACACGAAAAATGTGAAATGGCGCGAAATCGAAAGAATTTTTTTTTATTTTGTTCTAAATTCAAAATAATTAAAAAGTTGAAAAAAGAAAAGTTTTTATGTAACAGTATTTATGGCCAGACTAATTATAAAAATTATATCTAAGCCCCCTATCAAAAACAGACATTATTTTTACTTTACCATTTACAGGAAATAATTGCTGGAATATTGGACTTAGATCATAGAGCATGGAAAAACCCACAACGAGAATATGGTGATGTGCAAAGAAAGAAGGTCTTAGAATTTATAAATGGCTGGAAACCATTTGATCCTGTAAAAAAATAGTGTTTTACTTATAAATAATTAGAACTTATTTTGTTTTATTTTTCATTTTTCATCATTTCTTCAATAAGTTTTTGTCGTTCTGCAGCTTGTCTCATTTTTCTGAAAACTAGAGACTCATAATCTCTATCTGATACCAAAGATGGTTCTCCATTGACTGTTTTATTGGTAGTAAGCACGGGTCTATCATTAACCCATTTTAAAGTTAAAGGGTTGTCAGGTAGGCCTGAAATGACACTCAAATTATAAATTTCTATCACAAAAAATATTTCATGAACTTTTTAATGTCTCTTATAGTATCGAGACCAGCTAACATGGGCAGCTTAACTGTATGTAAAAAGTAATGCTATTTAGATTACCTTTTTCTAACTGAACAGCCATTTCTGCTGCTTCCTTAGTAGCAAATTCTATTAAGGCACTACCTCGACTCTTGGATGATATTACTAAAGCAACAATGTCACCATATTTCTTCAAGAACTTTCTTAATGTAGCTTCATCATAAGTACTATTATTCTGATCAGTTTTATCAACTTTCCACTTAATCTTAATTCTATTCAAACTTGGATCCCAAACAGGTTCTTTCATTCGTTCTACACTTTTTTGTATTTCATTTTTCATTCTTTGTTGCTCTTCCAATAATAGACGACTTCCCTCTCTTTGTAGTCTTTCAATCTCTTTTGCAAGTCTCTGAGAATCTGTAAGGTTTGTATGTGTGCCAGATGCTGCTTCTCTTTCTCGTTTTTCTAAATCTTCTTTGAGTTTTTGTCTTTTACTGTCTAATTCTTGATGTCTTAACTTTGCGGAAGCTTTAGCACGTAGCACTTTATCATAAGCTGCTCTAGCAGAAGTATCAGTCAATATTTCTAATGCTTGGGATAATTCGTGAAAAGTTTCTGCCGCTTTAGGGTCATCTGGATTTTTGTCTGGGTGGCATTGTAAAGCCTTTTTTCTGTATGCTTTTTTGATCTTAAATATTATAAAAAATAATTTTAACCTGTTAAGTTATCACCATGATTTTGGTCACAAAACCATGTTTATGGATAAGCCACCATGGACCTAATAACTAGTGAACACAAATGTGAAAGAAATACAAGCTAGTTGAGTTTGTTTGCTCATTCTTCTCAGGGCTGTGGCATTTTTTAACACATAGTTCAAGACATCGGACATTCAAGTTGAGATAAATAATTTGAATTTGACTACCTTACCACCAGTTAATCACAAATGTCTCGAGGTACATATTCGCGATGTGCTGCCTATAGGCACCGGTAGCCGCTTAATATCAGCTTAAAATCGTTCCTCGCTACATCAAGGCGAAATCTAAACAAATCGACTAAGGTCCTCGACCTTGACCACCGTTGCCTTTCGACTCATTAAGCTTAAAGTACATGACGAAGGCTGGTAGTAGACGTAGAATGTAATAAGTATTTTCGTTCGCTTTGTTTACCTCCGATTCGGTTGCAGTTATTTGTAAATCAAGCACAGCATATAGGTCAATTTCTTCAATATTTATTTTCGTCATTTTATTGAAATTTTCAAAGCCTATGTTATTTTTTGTTTGAGTTTTAGTTACCTATGTATACGGATTACATACGGTAGGTAGGTACTTTGTGAACCATAAATATTATGGTATGTATTCTATGTAATATCTGTGACTGTTTTTTTTATGGGATTTTATGACCTGATAACTAAGACCTTTAAGTCATGTCTTATTTTAATTTATATTCTTATTTTCATGAAAAATGATAATATGGAGTGAAATGAAAAGAAATAAAGATGATTAATTTGAGACATTAATCTACTGGGATGAAATTGAATGAAATGAGATGAAATATAATCTGAGTAAAAAGGTGGTCATTTACTGATATTTTTTGAAGGAGCCCGAGAAGTTACGTCCAGCGGCTTTGTTTCATTTTCCCACATTTATGCACTTTCACAGATATTAAACAGTTAATAAACCACCGTTATTACACATTTAAACCTGAAGAAACCTAAATAGACAAAATAAAAGAAATTACACAACTTCACTCCTCGTGTTCCCACCAAAAAGTCACCATCTGTGACTGTGAATGTAGATCATAAGACATATTAATAATATAAGATCATAAGACATATTAATAAGATAAGACATATTAATTCTAGATACCTAGATCATAGAGTTAGTATTTTTGTAGGTAGTTGTACCGTCAACTTAAGTAACTTTGTCCCGCCATGCGAACAATTTAGTACGTATAAATAAAAAATATGAATTTTCCGTGGGTTTTAAACGTTTACAATTGAAATTTAAATGATTTTGCATGAGCATAGAGTGAAGATCTCACAAAATAGAGGAATTTTTTGTTTTTCTTTTTGAGAGTTGGGTAGCTTTTCCAGTATAAGAACTGGCAATACAATTTTGATGTATTTTTACATTTAAAACCCTATGATAGAATTGGATTTGTTTTTTATATCAATAAATTAGGTCACCATCTTATAACAGCTGTTTACAAAAAAAAATGCTTTAAATTTAGGGCTCTCCGTAAAATTTTATGTGAGTGTGTTTGAAGAGGACCTTTATTTATAAAAACTTATTTATTCTATTTATCGAAGTTATACTTCTTTATTCGCGTTATGAAAAAATTGATGAGAGTGAAATTTTACGATGCGCGCGCACCGTGACACAAAATTAACAGAATGAAGTTGCCCACTAAATCGCTCATTACAATACGACCGTCGTAACTTGGCGAGTCTGAATATAGCGGCAGGTGAACTTTCCGAACCGTACCGAGAATTACCGAATTTATACGATGTCAAGAAAAGGATGCGTGTTTGAGGATGTTGTTTAGCACGTTAATAGTCCGGTGCTACGTGTGTGGTACACGGTGAGCGGTTCCGCCGAGTTCGTGTGGGTACAGAAACACATCGGCTCGTGTACCTCATAGGGTTATGAGGTACACGAGCCGATGTGTTTCTCTACGGGCCCTAGAACCACGGACTTGTCAAATTAATTTGTGTTTTCGTTGTGGACTTGTGGCCAAGGATATAATAAATGGAAAAAGTCAAAAACATATCATAATTTTTTTTTATTCTTGTAATAACAACACAAAATAAAACAACTTAGAAAAAAGAAACAAATTTTTATTGGTGAATTTAAAAGTTTAGAAACATAAACAACACAATATGCTTTTTTGCAAATTTCACATTGCGTCGATACCCTTTTGCCTTTTGGCTTTGGCTCGTGCATGTGGAGCAAGTCAACCTTCATCAAAGAGGTTTTGGTAGCATCCCACGCATCGTCTTCGAATGAATCGAGATCCTTTCTTGCCCAAAGACTCCAAAAAATTTGTGCTTCTCAGCAGTGTACTTGAACTAGAAGAAAGCAGTCCTGATGATGGCCCTGGTAACCCTGATGGTCTTGATGACCTTGTATGTGATTGTGGTGTTCTTCTCGTGCTAAAAAAGCGTAATTCACTGGCTTGGTGTGCAAGTTCGTGTAAGAGTTTTTTTACAATGGTTTCATATGCTGCTAGAATGCCCAGATTTTCTCTCCTCCCAAGAGGCATCGCTTTATATATGATCGTAAAGTTCACTACAGCTATCGATAGTAAGTCTGTTGCAACCTTTTTATACCATGTAATGGTTTTTCTGATAGGAGAGTTGTAGCTTGCCATCTGATCAGCCACATCTATACCCTTTTTCCTTTGTTATAACTGAGGATCATGTTCGGCTTGAGTATTGGAACACGTCCAGATGTAGAAGACATTTCATTACTGTGGCAAGTCGACAATGTACAAACATCTCTTTTGTCCCTCAATTCAGTACTGTCACGTTCTCATTCTTTTTTTTCACAGCAATCTCACTGATCGCCTCATTAGCATCTATCACATTTTTCGGTAAACCTCTTTTCTTTTTATTGACTGTGCCACATAGGTCTGTATTGGGAGAAAGCACAAATTCTGCCAAAGGGACGCTCGTGTAGCAGTTGTTAGCATGTAGCGACTTTCTGCCAATGTTATTACTATACTTCCGGAGGTATCCAAACCAAAAAATTGCACACTTTGACCACTGTAAATGTGGTATGCCCAAGTGTAGCCTTCTGCAGAGCATAGCTTAGAGTTCATTATGCCATATTTATGTGTCTTCAAGGGTATGTATTGGCGAAATAGTAGTCTGCCGCGGAAGCGAACCATCGATATGGTAATAAACTAACCGTACATACGTCTACTGGAACAATCATGAGTCTCTGGTACACGGTAAATGTACACGGTAATTTAATTCATAAGTCCGTGTACCGCCCGATGTACCCGGGTATATCCGGGGTCAACGACTATATTTTATTACTTTTAATGCATCCGTCGATAAGTGGACATCAAATAATGGCCAAAAAATATATAATCACACTTGGACATATTATTATGGCGTGTTTCGGAACGCTTGTATAGGGACTGTTAACGTGTTAATCGTTTTTTTCCAAATTGATTAAAATATAATTAAAAAAAAAGAAATAAATTTAATAAAAATAAAGTATAACTTTTTACGCACGTACATAAGTACTTTTTTTTTATTACAAATCAGTGTTTATTCATTATAATTAGAAAAACGTGACATTTTAAAATTATAAAAAAAGTATCAAAGCTATAATCCTTCGGTAGAATTAAATTAATTGCAGTGGTTAATCACCCCATTCCATGATCCAGTATCCAAATCTAATTCCTCAGGTAATCATGCAACACGATCCATGAGTGATGAGATATCATTAGTAGGTGGTGGAGTACGAAAGACGGTAGCTTCAATAATAAATGGGGATTCGGCTGTGGGAGATGGAAGATGATTAGTAGGTAGGTCGACTGAGTATGTCGATTTTATATTCGGAGGACAAGGAATAGGTGATAAAGAACGAGTAATAGGAAGGTTAGTCACCGTGGAAGCTTCCTACAGTTCTCGAAGGGTGTCAGCTCAAGTACTCAAAATAGATCAAAATCGCAACTCGCTGAGAAGATTCAGCAAAAACTCTGTTGGTTGATGATATGGGCTAAGTATGACGTCGAATTCAGGTAGACAGCATCGACGAATCTTAGTGGGACACGATTCAAATCCTGGCTTAAAAGTCTCGCTATCAGACCATAACATCTTAAAAAAAAACCTAAATGTATTATGAATATAACCTAAAAAAACTTTAAAAACAAACCCATCAGTTGATTTCCTTTTCCTATATAAATAGGACAAAAAGAAACGTAATGATTTTGAGTAATACAGGTAAGGATGCTAATGATGCCAAAATTTACTGATAAAGAACCACTTATAATAGTAATATCTACACTTATTACATTCGTAGGCAGCACAGCATATGAAATTCTAATCTTCGTGTTTGACTATCCTGAAACTCTCAATTGTTAAATCTGTCACAAGGCAAAACCTTAGTAGGAGCCTGATAAAATGCAAAATGTGATGAATTCTTGAATATGCCATACTAATAAAATTATTTTAAAACCTATTACTAACTTATTTTTTTTACTTAAGAGGTGACAATCAATTCATTCATGAGCTAACAGTTGTAGTCATATACATGAAAGCTCAGTAATAAATAAATGCAAATCAATCAAGATCTTGATTATTTAGGTGAATGAAATGAAACTCACAAACTATCATTGCGAATAGAAAATCTTGAGAATCATAAACAGTATATATCTGGTACAAAAATTGCTTTTAACAGCTCCGTTTTTTTAATGTCATCTATAGTATATAATCTATAGTATAAATAGTAGTAAGTGTAGTAGTATGGTATCAGTATGAATTCTACTTGAATGATATGTAATGAATCCCATTAACTTAGGTGTTACTATATAATAAAAATTTAACTAAAAAAAATTAAACAGTAATTTCTTTAACATTGGTATTTTTGCAGGGCGTAGATATACAAAATATGGATTTTCACTTCTGAGATACACATCAACTTCTCCACAAGTCATTCCAGAGAATGTAATTGGTCAGTAAATTGAATAGAACATATTGACGCTTGAAAGGCAAACGTGACTAAGCAATAATGCGTGAACTTTACAGTAGACTAATTTGAGGTTGAAATACCTGAAAAAGAAATCTATTTTAATGAATCTAGCTGTAGGATTGAAATGATTTTAATAGACCTAGAAATATATAATTTTTGCGCATTGAATATGGTTATTGCCTATCATTTCATGCCTTTCAAGCGTCAATATCAATTTAAAAAAAGTTATTTAGTAGCATACCATATCTTTATTATGTTACATTTAAATTATGGAAATGTTATGTTACAGGTGTGCAACAAAATCAGAAAAATCCTCTTGATTACCCAGATTATTTTGGTGTACATAATTTATTTACAGTAAAAGACCTATTTGATGCAAGAGTGCATTATGGTCATAAAATAGGGTCCCTTAATGATAACATGAGATCATACATATATGGTTCAAGACTTGGACACCTCATTTTTGATTTGGATACAACAGCTGAACATTTACGTAAAGCTCTTAATTTCACAGCCCACATTGCATACAGAGGTGGAATCATTTGTTTTTTTAATAGGAATTCACTAAATGCACATATCGTGGAAAAAACAGCGATGGAATGTGGAGAATATGCTCATACAAGATTCTGGAGAGGTGGTATCTTCACAAATGCCAATCAGCAGTTTGGTGCTATAACAAGATTACCTGACTTATGTATATTTCTTAACACCCAGAATAATATTTTGAATCAGCACACGGCTGTCAGAGATAGTGCAAAAATGTTAATACCGACAATTGGAATTGTCGACTCAAACTGTAATCCTAATTTGATATCATACCCTGTACCTGGCAATGATGATTCCCCAACAGCCATAGAGCTCTACTGTAAGTTATTTAAAAGTGCTATTATTAGAGGAAAGGAAGAAAGACGTAAGTTTCTACAGGAGACAGAGTAACATCATTGTTGTAAAAGAAAATTAGTTGGTTTAACAATAAATTCTGTTTATTATATTTCTTTAAATATCACAACTTGGTAAACATTTTCATTATATTACTCATAATGTTTTAAAAATATTATTTCTGTAAATTTTTGTTTTCTCTAATTATGCAGTGTATAATAATTATTATATCTAACAGTTTAACAATATTTTGTCCCAATACAACACAATCATAAGTAATATAAATTGTACAACAAAAAATCTAAATAAAAATAATTAAAAACGTCAAGTTGACAATAGATGATAGCAAGAAAAACAATTTGTGATTTTTAATCTGTCTGGTCTTAATAATGTCATTATGGCATAATTAACCCAGAAGAACCTTTCGCATCATATGTGGGTGAGGATTACTGTCTACCTCACGGCTTTCCCAACTTCCAGTAATACATTTTGAACTGCATAGATATTGTAGTAATGGAATCCTGTACTTTCCACAAAAATCTACAAATTTGATGTGTTCTACGCGGTTGTCAAAGAAGACACCTGTAACAAATATGTTAATTAGTTGTGATAGGTAAATATCATACAAAAGTATTGTTAATGGTGATATAAAGTATTTGAATATTTTATATCTCCATAACAAAAAAAAACCAGCAAACGTTTTAAGACCCTACATGTTAATTTATTCTTTAATGTCACGCAGGAAATCATTTGATTTGATTTGTTCCTCTCACAATAGACAAGTTAAATTTCATGAAAAATAAAATGGTTTTGAGTGCGTTTCGATTTTGTTATTCTAAACGCCCGTAATGAGAACTTTAGAATATTGTTTGTTGTGCAATCATCTAGTCTGTTGACTAGTGAATGCACAATATGCATTTATGAACGCATATTGAAATAAAATTGATAAACAATGCCACTATGTATTGCACCATTATGATCCATGTATCAGTATTTCCTAAAAGGTTCGCAATGGTGAACACATTGGGGTTCCACCTTGTAAAGTGTATATTTGTTATTTAAGTAGCTTGGTCGTATTTGAGCACAAGCTAATACAAAAATAATTTATATCTTACAATAAGTACTACTATTATACCTTTGCATTTTGGATTGACACAACATTGGGCTGCTTGCAGATAATTGATCAATGTCTTAGGAATACCTCCAGTTTCAATTGGAATGTTGTGAAGTTTCACAGTGCGACCAGCCAGCTCTAAGAGTGATGGTGGCTGCAGAGTCATGTCTCTAACGAATCTTACTACAAGGGGATTGTCCCGAAGACTGAGCTGTAATTAAAAAAACACATACAGTATACATGCATACTTTGGAACAAAGTTAAAAAATATTAATAATTTTAATGAATTTTAAGGACTAATTTGTATGATTCTATGCTGCCGCTATAAACTTCCCACCACCAAAATAGCTTCACTATTGCCCAGGATTTGTCTACTTGCCGTAGCTACATGATACACTGGGCTTTGCAAAACGAATATGTTCTGATTGTTAAAGCTGTATAATTTTCTTCATTCTTCGGTTTTCCCTGGGCATTACACACATTCTTTCTTCAACCGTACAATTGCGCCATAGTTACGTTTAGCATTGCTTAGGCGGCGTTAACCACTTTCCTATAAGTGCATTGCAAGCTACACGGTTGCATTGTATTCAAACATCTTTTATATAGATTTGGGTAATTTGGTTAGGTATTGTATTTTCACTAGCATTATTGGCACTTTTTTAGATTGTTTTTTATTAAATTTGAGTTCATACCTCTGTCAAGCATTTTAGTTTAATAATTTGTGTGGGCAAAGTTTTCAACCGATTCTTGTGCAATAATAAAGATCTTAAATTCTTCAGCTTTGTGATGCTTGCTGGCAACTGTTCGATCAAATTATCACTGAGCACCAACGCTTGTAGTGAAGTTAAGTGACCTACGTTCTCGGGCACTTCGGTAATTTGGTTACCACCAAGTGATAGTATTTGCAAACTGTAATTGTAACATGTTTTATTACAAGTCATTCATATATTATGAAGCTAATTTAAGTAAGTACTAGTAAGTAATAAAACGTATGAACGCAACGTGAAAGTTTTTTCGTCGTCTCCCCCATGGTACCACATGGCTACTACACAACCGTTCTACATATTCTGCCAAGAAGCAATCTTACGTACTGGCTTGAAGGGTGGGACAGAAGTTATCAAATACAATTGAGACTGACCTCATGTGTCAAAGTGGGTTTAGGTAGGTACCTACCTATTCAATTGATGTGTAGGTAGGTATCCTACGGAACTACATAACAGTTGAATCGCGTGGCTCTGGATCTCTCTCTACTTATATATATAGTGCAATAAACAGATTTTTTAGGGAGGGTAAAACCCCCAGAAGTCAGCCCCGCACCAGTACTCAGCCTTTATAGGTTTTATTTTGGTATAAATAGTGTTGAAATGGACTTACACCATTGAAATAACGTTTAATCAAATCTATGTTCTCTTGTTGGTTACTGTGCCAATCTAAGAACCGATAGCGTGACAGGTTGATCCTCTGTACTCGTTCATTTCCACTGCCGCCAACGAAAGGACAGGATGTGTCACTTTTGCTATTTTTTTCGTAAGGAAACGTGTTCGAGGTTTTGGTAAGTTTTTCTATGAATTTGTTGTAATTGCTGGTAGATTTTTATGTTATGTTGTTGTATAATGTTTTTTCTACGATAACATTAAGCATTAGAGGCATTTTATATGTTTATTTCGTTTCAATTTAGGGGGCCGACTTCTGGGTTACGATTTGTTAAGGTTGATCCAGAAGTCAGCAGTAAGGGGCTGACTACTGGTTTTTTACGATTTTCTTAGAATTCGTCGAAATTAACACAGAGAATAGTCCTTGTTATTTGCTTTGGATTGAATATAACTCTTAGATGACTAAAATATTATTTTACCAGTAGTCAGCCGTGTATAAAAGTAAAATATATGCTGAGGGCTGACTAATGGACTATTAACTCCTATAGTCGGCCGTTAGTTCTATTGTGTAATATTGAACTTTAATGCATTTTAATAAGGATCAAGTTAAAATCTTATATTCTAGAGTTTCATAATGTCGAAACGACCAATCCACCAGTACAAAGAAGAGCAGTTGTCATAGGCTATGGCCGCGATCAGAAACGGGATGAAGATTAGAGAAGCTAGTCGAGTTTTTAGCGTACCACGAGGGACCCTACAAGATCGCCTGCATTTAAGAGTCCCAGAAGCACCTCGTAAAATGGGACCAGACTTAGTACTTACCAAAGACGAAGAAACTGCCTTGAAAGACTGGTGCATTACTTTGGCAGAATGTGGCTTCCCTTTAAATGTGATGATCCTTTATACCGTCCATAATATTATTTCCCAAGAAAACAGACCTAACCCATTTGTAAATAATAGGCCAGGGAAGAAAAGGAACTCATTTCTTAAACGAAATCCGGAGTTAAGAGAATCAAAATCGCTATCGATGTTTTAAACAGAGCAAAGAATATGGTCGGTACTGAAAGCCTAAATTCTACAGTAAATTCAATTAGCCAGGCTGTCCAAATCGATACCTCAAGTTTTATTGATTCTAAAAATAGCGTCAGAATCAGTTGAAATTCTTCATGTTAGTTTGCCAATTATAGGGGATTGCACATTGGACAATAATTTCATTAATTTAACCGAAAGTGAAGTACCCTCAAATGACTTCGAATTCATAACAGACTTTGAAGTCTTGCAACAAAGTCATGAAGTCCAGGAAACAGGAGCATCTGAATTTAATACGCAAGAAAATATAAACTGCGTCGAAGCATGTTCATGAACAGAAAAAGAACGAAATATTGATTAAAAAGCAGAAAAGAATGAAAGCTAAACAAAGACTGAAGAAGAAAGACAAAAGAAGGAAGAAGAATTACAAAAAAGGAAAGCTCAAAAGTTTTTGATGTCCAAAAAAGTATAAGTAAGAAGAAAAGTACGACATGCACGGTAAACAGAATAAGATGCGATTCGTGTGAAGAGGAATTAACTAATGACACAGATATAAACGACTTCAAAAATATTGGTTGTGACAATTGTCCTGCGTGGTATCATTTAAAATGTACTATATTTGCAGATGAAGACTATGAAAATGTCTATAATAAAGAATTTGTATGTCCAACGTGCAATAATAAGTAAAAGGCTGACTATAGGGTAAGACATGGCTGACTTGTGGAGAAATGAGGCTGACTACCGGTAAAAAGTGCCATATTTTGTTTAATATTGATTTTTTATATAATTCTAACAAAATAAAAAAAAAATTGTATCTCTTTAGTAAAAATAATAAACAAACCTTCTGTAAAAATTTTTTTTTTCATTTAAAGTCTTTTATTTTTAAAAATACAGGTGAATCAAGTTAAGAATCCCACTAAAAGGCTGACTACTGGGTGTTTTACCCGAGGTAAGGATACAAGGTTTTGCTAATAATGAAATTAGGAATTATCATTAAATTATGCGCTCTAGGTTCATTAATTTCATAAGAATTGAATTAAATATTGTTGTTTCCACGTCGTAAACAGGACCTTAAAAATTTAAGTTCCTACATCACTCTACTATCAGTGATTAAATTTTGTAGGAAACTGATAATGATGTAAGATTGTATATATGTAAACATTGTTTACATTGTTTGTTAATATATATTTCTGATATAGTAAGTATATCTGGTATATTAAATAAAATATAATATAAAAAGTAGTTTCAACATCAGTGATACTTACAAACAACTCTTTATCCCTGGACAAATGATTTATTTCCGGGCCTATCTTTACCGAAACCTACCAACCATATACCTACCTATCAAACGTTTGACCGGTTTATAATTATTAGACGGTTTTGTCTTATTTTGAAAACAAGTAGGTAGTACATATTATTATGTACCTGATTAATTTTTGGTTTGTAATTATATTGAAACTTCCCAATTTGAATCGCTTAAATAAACTGTCTAACTATTCATTTGATTCAGCATCTACTCAGTTCAGTATCTCTTTATCGACGTCAACGTCTGACAATATTATTTTATACCAAAAAAGATAAATGTTGTTTTGTTATCATCATGTACAATAAAAATAAGCCGGATCATGTCTGACTGAAATTTTTAAGTTTTCATTGCTTTTATTGTCTGTAAGTGAAACAGGAACTCCCTATGCATTTTTCATTCTTTTAATTTTACTTTGGTGGTTCAATAAAACTTGAGCTATGTAATTGATCTATGGTAAGTTTTACAACATATTTTCTAGTCGACGTACTAATAAGTGACAACTAGTCTAATCACAGAATCAATAACCCTATGTCTTTATGGCAATACATTTGGAGGGAAACATATTTTCTAAGAAGCGTTTTTTTTTTACAAGAGTAGAACGTCACTAAAAACTTCTGCCCCTCACACCCGGCGGCCTACCCCGGACCGGGCTAGAGCACAGTCGGGACAGTATTGAGACGGCTGGACAAGGTCGACGCAAAGCATATTAGATCCATCCCGTCGTACCGCGAGCGTGCCGAGCACGCCACCCCACGCATTGGTCCCTCCCTCCCTGCACAAAGCGGGTGGAGCCCGAAGATCTTAGGGGGCCGGGTCACGGATAGGACCCCAGTCGCGACCCCATGCTCGGCAGCGTGGCGGCGGCGGATTTCTGCGTAGCGAGGAGTGCTTTGCCTCACTCGCCGGCGCCTCCTTCCGCGAGATGGTCTAACAAGTGGTAGGCAGCGCTTGGGCTCTGTCCCTGGTATTGCTGGCATCCATGAAAGGCGGTAACCACTCACCAAGTGAGCCATATGATTGTCTGTATACAAGGACAGCTTTAACTTGCACTTCATAGAATGACATTCAGTTTTATAATTATAGTTCCAATATAAACGATTTTTTTTGTAGGAGTTAGTGAAGTTGTGGGTCTTAATTAATGATCTTTTAAATATGTTTCCGGTTGAAATTAGAACACATCCGTTCAAAGAAAGCAAGTAACCTTGTCACTACTGGAGCAGACACCCAAATATGAATACAAATTTATTAAGGGTAATTTCCCAAAAGGAATTGGGGGTTACGAAAATAAAATTCGAGGATGCCATTAACATATCCGTACCTATTTTTATAATATTTATCAGAAGAATAGATGAGGGATAGATATGTAGTTATATAGGTATATGGTTATATTAATAAATATATATTTTTTTGTTGCATAGGTGGGTGGACGAGCTAACGGCCCACCTGGTGTTAAGCGGTTACCGGCGCCCATGGACATCTACAACGTAAATGCCGCCACCTACCTTGAGATATAAGTTCTAAGGCAGAAATAGGCAGGGCGGTGGTGCCTACCCGTGCGGACTCACAGGAGGTTCTACCACAAATAATTACGCAAATTATAATTTTGTCGGGATTCGAACACTGGGGCATAGCTAGATGCGAATGCACCGGACGTCTTATCCTTTAGGCCATGACGACTTATAAATAAATAAAAATATATATATAAATATAAAAAATAATAAATATATGTACCTAAATAGCTATAAAGTAACTCCCTCTGAAATATACAGAGTAAATACTCATTATAAAGACCCTCTAATGGCTATAAATGAATTACATATGCAAAAGGATTGAATTGTGTCGAATTATATAAAGTTTAAACTACTAAACATAGCCAAAACGATAATTAGTCAAAAGAACAAATAAATTTGAGTTCTTTATAAACGCAAGTCATTCATAATAAGTAGTGATAACAGTGTCTCACGTAATTTATCTTAATTGTTAATGCAAAGTTATCAATATTTGTACATTCTCTGTAAAGCATTTTTGTACAGTTACGTCTCTACAGTCATGTAAATTCAAAAATTTTTCCTCGTTCTGCTATTTCCCCGTACTCGTTATTTTTTAACATTAAGGTTTTATCGATACGTACCCGCTTAATTTCCAGATGTCCTTTGGTATGTTAACTATTTTGTTACTGCCTAGGTAAAGATATTTCAGATGTGTCAATTCGAATATCTGCTCTGGGAATAAATTTAACTGATTTCCACTGAGGTTCAGTTCACGAAGAGTATTCTTTGCAGTATAAAATGATTTGGGAAGTGACTCGTTAGTGAGTTGATTATGTTTTGCTACCAAAGTCGTGAGGGGACAATTCTTAAACACATCTGGTAAAACAGTCAGCCTGTTGTTGCTCACATTCAAAATTTTCAAGTTGCAAAACCTGTTTAGGAAATTTGGAAGTGATTGTATTCTGTTGTTGTACAGTAATATTATCTCGTAGCTTTCAGCACAATCTTTTTCATCCACTATACTTCTCATTTCAGCAGAGATACTTAATGTATCTATCATTTGATTGGATAAATCGAGTGTTTTCTGCTCCCTGAAGTCACTGTCACAACTATCTGATGTGTAATACTCCATTTTATGTTGTAGTGCGTTAGTTGATTGATCATCTGGAGTAGTATATAATGTTGATTACATTATCAGTTACTACAAAAGGTCGCGAGCGTATCGCTCGTCTAACCTCCTTCGCGACGCGCGCGCAACTGCGACTTTACTAACTAGAGACTAACAGAGTTCATCACACTGCCTAAAGACATAGTTGCTGCTGGCGCGTTTTGTGGGTTCTTTTGTAAATAACGTTTGAGATTGAGATAATAATATGTCTAAAAATCTTTTCGTACGTCAAAACATATTTGATTACTGAGTTGCCTCATATTTACATTGTGTCAAATCATTACATAATTAACTTGGCAATGTTACCTATGTTTCATTACGTAATGTATACATTACATGCAATATATGTTAACTATGTTGGCTATTAGCGCACAAACACTTAGTAGGCAGCGGCTTGGCTCTGCCCCTGGCATCGCTGAAGTCCATGGGCGACGGTCACCACTCACCATCAGGTGGGCCGTATGCTCGTCTGCCTACAAAGTCAATAAAAAAAAACAAAAACAAAAACAGGGTGTCTGTTGATTTTAATACCGGTCACTCACATGCGCACGAATACGCAAACCCGCAAGTGTGGGACGACGTTTGCAAATGATTATGCAAAGTTTTCGCTGCATTCGTGGTTTTCCAAGCTGTGTCGGTTTTTTAACAGACATCAAAGCGAGCGAACCGCGAACCTTCGCGTAGTCTCCACACATTTGCCCAGTTGCGCCGACGATTGCGAAGGTAACGGACGTATCGCAATTTTCATAGTTCGTGACGTCTACTGTGTAGCGTATCTTCATCAAAAGAAATCCCATAAAACAGCATGGCTGTTAATGATGTCTGGGAAAGAATTCAAAACTCTTTTTCTCTTCAATGTTCTATTGACGAATTAAAAAGGAGGAGAAATTCGTGAGACATTCGTAAACAAGTGTAGGAGGAAGCGCAAACGGGTTCGCAAATTGAGAATGCGAACCCATTTGCACAGCCGCTAGGTTTGCGAATGAATGTTTGACGGCCCTTCACATGCGCGCAAACATTCGTACAATGTACGAATATTTGCGCGCATGTCAGTGGCCGGCATAAGAAGAAATAGAGTCTATAGGAACAGTTTAAAGAGCATAATCCCGATATTTTACATTGAGATATAGGTTTAATTGCTTTGAGGTTAATAAAGGCAGCATGGAGGTAGCCTTTGGTAGACTTGCAAGATGCGCCACCTCTAAAAACATACATAGGAACTAGACGGCGGGGAATTAACGGGTATGGTATTAAAATACGGGTGGATAATAGTTCAGTATGAACTTCCAATACGAATGAATCATAAGGTAGTTAGTTACCTGAAGCTCGAGGAGGTCAGGATAGATCATATACATATCAGTGTGCTTAGTGCGAGTTTTTTAACGTTCTCGATAGCTTAAACGTTAACCCAATTTTGTATGCAGTTGGAACAGCGCCCCGAGTGGCAAACGTACGCAAACGATCCCATTCCATACAAATATGAGCTAACTTTTACGCTATCGAGAACGTTAAAAACTCGCACTAAGCACACTGTTTTCACATAACATCTTCACATCTGTAATTTAAATATAACCTTAAAAAGAAGGCCTAATAATCACAAAGTACCTGTAGAGGATTTTCTTATTCTTACGTACAGTACCCGCAGGCTACATTATGAAGCAAAGCGCACTTTATACACGTGCCTTTGCAAACAGTGCAACTACTACCGTACCTACCGAATAAAAGATTCCAGATTTAAAACATTTTCAGGATTTCTAATTTATCCTTTTCATGGGGATTTGTAATAAGTGAGTTTCAATATAAATGGCATAGCCACATCACTGCTTTCGATTAATTATAATCATTAAGGCTCATTTGAAAAAGAGACATTAAAGCGTTGAAATGCTGTATGGGGAGTTCATCTGAGATTTTCAACTTAAAAATAAAGTCTAGAGACTCTAGGCAACACTCTAGTTCGATAGCGAGTGGTTCGAAGATAAATTATAATATGGGTACCATCTCAATTAGTTCCTGAAGCACTCTTGATGGAATAAATAAACGGTAGAATACGCATAGTAAAAAAATATTTCATTTCAATATTGGTTAACAAAAATTACATAGACGTTTTGACATTTATATATTTTAGTTTAAAACATGTATAAAACTGGTGCAAATGGCGCTGATATACAGTGCTGCCAGATGACCGTGTGAATTTCCCCCTAACTTTTTTCGAAAACCCCCCGAAAATAGGCTTTTTGAAGACAAAAACCCCCAAAACAGTTTTTACTTATTTTAAAGAAGAAATAAAAAACCAAAAGGAATCTTTTATTTTTTAATCAAGCTATCCCTATAACTTCAACCATATCTAAACAATTATCACGATCATATTCACTTTCGTTATTATTATTTAAAGCATACTCGTTTTCGAAGTTAAAGATCTTTAACATGTCCGATGTGGGAACAAAATTTATGCATCTATTTGGCAGTGAAAATCGAATCCTGAGAACCGCTTCGGCAGTTTCTATTGCTGTTTGGTTGCTTAATTTGTCCTTTATAATATTGACTTGTGAATAGTATAGTAGACTATAATTATTCTAATAGTAATTGCAAATTGATACTCAACAAACCTCCGAAATTTCTCCCAACTAACTTTTTCCCCCCGAATGTCCCCCCAAAGAATTTTTCCTCCCGAATTTCCCCCCCCCCAAGGTCGAAAAACCCCCCGAATTTGCAGGGAATCCCCCCCATCTGGCAACTGTGCTGATATAGCCTCTCAAGGCTATCAGCTTAGGTAGGAAAAAAAACGGTCCAAAAGACAAAGTATTGTCATTTATTAAATGCTAGATACCGTACCTAATCTAGGGCTCACTGAATTTGGCCCATCTTTTTTTGATTTTCGGATATTTTTTTTAAATTATTTGTTTGTTCGTTAATGTTCGAATGTAAAAATTGTTTGTTCGTCTTTTATTTATTTATAATTAATTATACAAATGATCACCGTTAAGTGGGCCTCTCTTACTAGATATCTTTATTTTTATCGCTCAGATTAATTCACTTTGATCAATTATCGTTTGTTCGATGACTATTGGTGATTGTTTGATCATAAAAACAATTAAATTCCCAATTATTAATCACTGAAATTTCAATGTGATTGATAATATTCAATATCATTAAAAATAACTGAATTTATTAAAACCGCGCTAATCGTACCTTAACGAAATGTTGATACATAAACTAAACAACATGAAAAAATAAGGCATAGTTTTTCAAGTACAAATAGTTTTGTCATGAAGTTGGCCCACTTTTGGGCCTTGTCCTTTAACTCGTGACAGATTCGTTACAGCTAGAGAGAAAAAATATAATTTAGGATGAGTGAGAGTGAGAAAATAGACAGAGCGTCTCACGAACCCCTCGACCGTGGAGAGAGGGAAAGGACAAAGCGAGCTAGGTCGTTTTTCGTATACACAGAATTTCTTAATACAAGAGAAATTTAATATAAGGAAGAAAAATAAAGTTAACCAAAAGAAGTTTCACTTCCTTCACGTGCCCCAAGTTGCATGCGTATTATTTTTTTTTCTTGAAAACTGAATATTTTGTAGCAACTCAAGAGGATTATAATTTCTATATTTTATATATTTTAAGCTCATAAGTATAAATTGCTAAATAATTGTGAATTTATCAGATTACTATTGTTAATATTTGTGACATAATTATGTGAGAAAAGTGAACTAGGAACCGTCCACATTATTTTTCATTTTATCTGTGTAAAGGTTGTTTTAGCGACATTACCAAACAAATGTTAAGTAATACAGTAGATGGCGATATAACCCAAGTTTGTGACGTCATATTTGTTCGTTCAATGATCGAAAGTCCGACTGGATGCCGAATCTAGCCGAATGAACGAGCGAGTACAAGTCAAGCCCGATGAAACTAAAATCTGTAGTACACTTTCAATGTAAATTTTGAAAAATTATCAAAATGATACTGTAATTCTGTAGTGGAACTATTTTATTTTGATTTTTAATCTCGTAGTAGTGGTATTGTTTCAAATATTTCTTCATTGAATTCGTATTTGACAACGTAGTGAGTTCAGTGCGAGTGCAAGGGTGGTAACGAGAAATGTGAAATATCTATGAAGTTCGGATTTTTAGGCGGTTTATTCTATTTCAATAATGAGCGGACGCCCTAGGACCACGTCATTCGCCGAGGGCAGCAAATCCGTTCGAAAGACTTTCGACAATCAACCTCCAAAACCACCTCTCGGAGGCGTAAAAATTAGCAGTAAGTATCACCTAACCATTCTTTTGTCGGCCATCGTGATTTCTTCTTACGGCAGTGACGTATTTCGAAATTGACAATTTAAAATATGGCTGCAAAACGCTAAATAATGTTCGCAGAATTCAAATAACGAATTTCAGCTTGCAATAAATCAATACAGCCCTCATTTTCACTGTAAGAGTGATTAAAAATGGACAGTATGGCCAAACTTCACGATTAAAGTGTCTGCCACATAGCCTAGCGTGTGACAGCTATTTTACGTCAAATTACAGATTTTAATGAAATGCGTCTTAAATTTTATAACTAAAATTTGTTTCCGGTTTTGAATTACCCAAAACTACTTAATTTAAAGAATGGACACATTGACAAATAATGCCATTAGATATATCTTGATCATTCTTTTTTTTGTGTTACACATATAGGTTACAATTAATTATAAATGACGTAATTAACAAGATACTTATTTTATAGTGAAATTTATAAAGGACATGGGTCATTTTCGGCCCAGCTAATAGTGCTCTCAAGGACACGAATGAAATGTCTATAGCAAAAACATTTCATTTTTACATACTTATTATATGGTGTGATAATTAAAATCATAAATAAAAAGAAATTAGCATGTCTAAGCTACATTAATAATATTGAAGGAGTTACCATAGGTAAAATATATTTATAATTTAAAAAATCTACATTAAATCTTCTTAATATTGCAAAAAACTAGCAAAATATATTAACTTATTTAATTAATGGATTTTAAAACTAATATAAAACATATCTAAACAAAAACCTATTTTTATACTTTTAAATCCATAGAATAAATCATTACATTGATCAATAGTTATTGATCATAAGCAAAAACAAAACTACTCTTGTTTAATGTTTATTGACGTTTTACATTTGATCAGTCGTTTTCGCACTCGTGCACATTGTGGATATTAAGTGTTTCGTTGCAATATACCTGCTTATTATATTTTGTTGTGCATAAAATTAAGTCTTGGCGTTCATTGAATTAGGTCTGTGTTATAAAGTATAGTAACTAATATTTAAGCTGATGATGATGTTAAAGTATAAGTGTATTGACAGCAAATCATATGATATAGGTAACCTAAAAATCTTATCCTATTTTTTTAATATCTCTGTATCCCCATGAACAATATTGATTTTAATTTGTTTATAAAAAAAGGGATATATAGTCTGTTATTTAAACTTAATTTCATGACTCTCCTTGAACTTCGTTTAGTGGGCCGTGCAATGTATGGAGAGTGGCCCATGTCCTTTTACACTTAGAATTATGCTTGATCTGATCTATAAAATTAAAATTTTAAGTGAGTCAAGCCAGTGAACTATAACCATTTTTGGAAATGTAAAACGTAAAAAAAAATATATATATATGAGATGTGAAAAAAAAAAACAAATTCCACCAATTTTATGAATACAAGGTGCAAATTTTTGGGTAAAGGAATCACTCTAGATTGATCGGACAATACAAGAAAATATCCTAACACAATAATCATGTACAGTAGTTAGCTTGTATGCTGTATAGGTTTTAGATCTTGTTAAATTTTCTTTATTGCAATTTCGATGAACATTCTAAATAATAAAAAATGTTGTGAGTATAGGGTGAATATGTGAATAGGTTTTTAAAACAGATTTAGTTTTAAATTACCAAAAATGTATTGCTTTATTTAAGTTTTATGGCATTATGTTGGATAAGATAAAAAAGCCAAACAGATCCAGAACCAATTTAAATAATGATATGATAATTTAGATAATAAGTGGGATCTCGTTATATTGAAATTATTGTCTTGGTAAAAAACTTTAAAATGAGTCAATTCAATTGCATTGTTTCATTCCCAAGTTTTATTAAGTAGACAATATACTATTTTTTATGGAATTCACAAATTGGGGGCGATCATGGCATAAAAAAGAAGAGACTTACATGCAACCATGGGTATTTAAGAGCTTAAAGATATTTATATATTATTTCAGCAAAACGAATAATTTATTAAAATTCTATTTTAAATTTCTATTCTATCTATGACCACTGAAGTAGATACAAAAAATAGTGTTTTTTTTTTAATTTGCTACTTTCACCAGAATTTCATAACAATATGTTATCAATGAAACTTATTACGTATAACCCTTTACACAGATAAAATAGGGTAGGTGATATTGTAGAACATTAATTAAAATGTGTTTTAAAGGCACTTAAAATGACCTTTATAAATGTCATAAATAAAAGAAATGAATTTGCTATAATTTAGACTATAGGTTAGATATATAGATGTATAGTTTAGAATGTTTAGATAGATATAGTTGAGATATATATTATATTTATTACATGTGTGTGCCTGAAAGTCTTCACCTTAATAGTTTGTCTTACATATTATTACAAAGGGTGCAATTTGAATCCACCCCATGTAATTTTTTTGATGTGTTACACATCAAAAAATGCATGCATGCATGCAGAAATAATAGGTAAATATAATTTTTAGGTTCTTATTTTTTTAGAACTTATTATTCTTGGACATACCAAATCTACCTATCTTTATTATGTGCGACTATCTCGTTACATCCCAAAAGATGTGTGAAAAATTTGTGTGTAACTATACTGAGATCTTAGAGCCCATATCTGATGGTGGGTGGCGGCACTTACGCTGTAGATGTTTATGAGCTCCAGTAACCACTAAACACCAGGTGGGCTGTGAGCTCGTCCCCTATCGAAGCAATAAATAAATAAGAATATTAATGCTGACTATAAAACAGTAGTTTTATACAAAATCATTCAAGATCGTTCTGAAAAAATCCAAATTAGTAAAAAATTACATTTAGCAGTAGTATCCCTACCAATTGACAACTGTTTAAAAATATTGATACAGTAACATCATTGCCATAAACAATTTTTTAAAGATTAGTCTTACATTTTTAAAGCAATAAAATAATACCATAGGTGAAATGTAACATTAAGTTTTTTTTGCAGGTGGATTTTGATATCTAAATTAAGTTATTTTACAGCTTACCAATGTTTAATTGCAATTGTAAAAATATCATAGGTTTTTAATGTGGAGACACAAATTTTATGTAAATAAAATAATAAGCAAAAATCAAACACAACTTAAGAGCAAGATTATACATAAAATTATTCAGATAACATTAATTTCCAGATAGTGGCTTGTTCACTGTACACTTTAGGAACTTTGATTGTGACCTGATCATGCTAAGAATGGTTAGAGAATTATTTCATGTTGGTATACTATTTCAGACCTATATATCTTAATTTCAAGAGATAGTGGATTATGAAATATCAGGTCTGAAATCAGAAAAGTCATGAAAGCTGAAAAAAATACTGAATATGACATCTGAGACCTAACACTAATCAGATTCATAACAAAGAAATTTAAACTCCAGTTCATCAGTAAATGAACCAAATTTGGTTGCTTCTTATATACATAGCCAATGAGTTCTCATTCCAAAAGTATTACACTCTGATTAAGATCACTATGTAAATACTGCCATGCTCCCTGAGACATGAGGTTTAAATCTTGTCAGTCTCACCAACTTGGACAAATGTAAATTTATATATGTTTGTTTTAATTTTATTGCAAGATATTACTCTGTCATGGTGGAAATTATTTGGGAACATATAGTAGGTGTGTATTCTCCTAGATTTTAGAAATTTAGTGGCATATCTATATGATTTTTGCAACAGAAACATTACACCTGATAGTGATGTTTCAATTACAGTTGTAAGCAACTGAATTTGACACATTCTATTAAGCACTTTGTTTTATATCATCTATCCCTCATCGTAAATGTTATAAAATATGGTTGAACGATACTGCTGGCATGAGCTTTATCAAGTGTTGAGCATTATTTTGACTTATTTTGTAACTCAATAAAATTCAGCATTGAGCAAATACATGTTGGTGCCCATATATCCACCAATCTGAAGATGATATTCCGGCATCATGTTACATAATCTGGCATAAGAAATTTGAAAAAATTTGAATCCAAGGCCTAATTGATAAAACACCCCATATAATCGTGGTGAATATAATATATAATCATCATAAGAAAGATTTCACTATACAGCAACTCAGATCCATACAAATGTCTAACATGCTTATGAATTATTTCAATGATGAAGTACAGGATATTAATAATAGGTAAAAAATATTTAAATATCTTTGGTCTGGTAAAAAAGAGATTGATTCAATGCAAGTTCTTCCAGGCAATTTTGAAGTCATTTTACTGATTTGGATTAATTTCATTGATTGGGAAGCATTGTGTATATATTTTTTTCCAAATTGGCTTTTATCCACACTGCTCATCAGATGGTTGTTTTTTTTTTTAAATTTTGTTGTTTAGATGGGTGGACCAGCTCACGGCTTACCTGTTGTTAAGTGGTTACCAGAGCCCATAGACATCTACAACATAAACGCTGACACCTTTTTTTTTTTTTTTTTAGTAGGTGAGCTCACGGGGCTCAAACCTGATGACGATGCTAACACGAACCCTAGCAAGAGCCGTGCTTCGCAGAATCTACCACCGGATCGGAAACGCGACCCACTAAGAAGATCCGGCGAGAAACTCAGTGGGCTGTGTCTGAGAGTTAATTTACTCGTCGAGCCCTTCGTCGCAAGCGACGGGTTCGACGAGAACGGTGACCGGTGCTTGAAGTACCTAAAAGCACCGTTAGTGGATCGGGAGGATCCGAGATGACGTGTTTTGGGCGACGTCGACTGCTTTCCATTCTGTCCGCAGGATCGGGAATGTAGTTACCGGCGGCCACGATGAGAGGGTTCTCGTGTCGTGCCGCTTTATCGAAGTGGCGCATCGACGCCGACTGCAAATACTTACTGACGGACTCTAAGTCCAGGTCGTCATGGAGGTCGACGTTCCTGACGAAACACGGGGCTCCGACGGCTATCCTGCAAAAACGGGATTGAATAATCTGGAAGGATTTTAAGTGAGTGCGGGCCGCGTGAGCGAACACTACACTTGCATAGGTCATGACGGGGCGTATGCAAGTTTTGTAGAGTGTCACCTTATTTCTAAGGGACATTTTACTTCGCCTGCATATCATCGGGTAGAGACGTCCTAGAATGAAGGCGGCACGGTCGCGTACCGTCTTAATATGGGGGCGGAATGTCATCCTACTGTCGAGGGTGACGCCTAAGTATTTGACCTTCGGGGCCCACGGTATGGGCTGGTCGAACATCGTGATTGGGCGAATGGCGGTGGTGGAGGTGTCGACGCGCCTAGTCGGGAGAGGGAGGCTGCCACCAATCTTGAGATATGAGTTCTAAGGTCTCCGTTTTTACAGTACAACAGCTGCGCCACCATTCAACCCGAAACGCATTACAGTTTCACGGTAAAAATAGGCATGCTGGTGGTGCCTACCCGTGTGGACACACAAGACGTCCACCACCAGTAATTACCCAAATTTAATAATTTTGCGGGTTTGATTTTTATTTCACGACTAGCTGACCCGGCAGACTTCGTAGTGCCTCAATCGATAAATAAAAGACCTAAAATTTTGTATAATATAAACTTAAAACAAACAAAAGGAATCCCTCCGACGGGGGACACATCAAAGGAAAAACAAAATTGTTATTTCTATTTAATTCCAAGCATTTTCATATTTATCTACCTTTTAAACCTTCTCTGGACATTTACAAATAATTCAAGACCAAAATTAGCCAAATCGGTCCAGCCGTTCTCGAGTTTTAGCGAGACTAACGAACAGCAATTCATTTATATATATAACTAGTCAGGTCATAAGTATTGTCACACAGTAAAAACTTTTCTTTTAGAATGCTGGCCACAAAAAAGTTTATTGAATTCGAATTTCGAATTGTTCATGAAAATAAAAATGTATACTTTTAGAATTTTACTAATTTTTAAATAGGGAGTGGACGCTTAAATAAGACCGTGTTGCAGTTATTGCGTTGCATCGTTGCGGTTACGCGCCAATTCAAATTTTTAACATACTGAAAAATTTGAATATAACCAAAAGATTCGTTTATCGTACCATCAAACAATATAATGAAGACTCTAGTGTAGATGACAGGTCAAGAAGTGGTCGCCCTCGGTCTGTTAGGACTTCAGCAGTGATAAAAGCTGTGAAGGCGCGAATTCAAAGAAATCCCAAACGTAAGCAGAAACTGTTGGCCCTTCAGATGGGGTTAAGCAGAACCACGGTGAAAAGGGTGTTAAATGAAGACTTAGGGCTTCGGGCATATCGAAGAAAAACAGGACATCGTTTGAATGCTCGTCTAATGGACCTGAGACTGAAGAGATGCCGCGCTTTGTTGAAGCGGTACGCGGGAAAAAAATATCGGGAAATTCTTTTTTCGGATGAAAAAATTTTTACCGTAGAAGAGAGCTACAACAAACAAAATGATAAGGTGTACGCACACAGTAGTGAAGAAGCGAGCAACCGTATTCCGCGTGTCCAACGAGGTCATTTTCCATCCTCGCGCATGGTATGGTTGGGAGTTTCATATTGGGGCTTAACAGAGGTACATTTTTGTGAGAAAGGTGTAAAAACGAATGCAGTTGTGTATCAAAATACAATCCTGACGAACCTTGTGGAACCTGTTTCTCATACCATGTTCAATAACAGGCACTGGGTATTCCAACAAGATTCGGCGCCAGCTCATAGAGCGAAGAGCACACAAGACTGGCTGGCGGTGCGTGAAATCGACTTCATCCGGCACGAAGACTGGCCCTCCTCCAGTCCAGATTTGAATCCGTTAGATTACAAGATATGGCAACACTTGGAGGAAAAGGAGTGCTCAAAGCCTCATCCCAATTTGGAGTCACTCAAGACATCCTTGATTAAGGCAGCCGCCGATATTGACATGGACCTCGTTCGTGCTGCGATAGACGACTGGCCGCGCAGATTGAAGGCCTGTATTCAAAATAATGAGGTCATTTTGAATAAACTTTAGTGTCATAAGAATCTATGTTTTGTTAAGTTCATTTTGGTATATGAATCGTTACATAATGAATAAACTTGTTTCAATTATTTTACATTAAACATGTGACAGAATTTATGACCTGACTAGGTATAGATTGTATAGATGTTATTTCCTTCACCGTGGAAGTCAATCGTGAACATTTGTTAAGTACGTATTTCATTAGAAAAATTAGTACCTGCCATAGGGATTCGAAGACTTTTGCATCGACTAGATACGAATGCACCGGACGTTTTATATTTTAGCCAGCGACGACTGCCGTTAGTTACTTTAAAGGTGACGTTTAAATTTTTATTACCTGTCACAAAAGTCATTATCTAAATAATAACAATGTTTTTAATACATTTCCTGAGAATTTACTGTGTTGATGAAAAGAAAAATATAACAATTTCATACTGTTTGTATAGTTTGACTTTGAACACATGACTTTAAGTAAATCTCTTTGTACTTTAACTATTTTAATCCCGAAAGAGTTAACTATCATTACATAAAATAAAATAGATTTTCTAAAAAAAACATAAAACATGTGATGCTTAGTTAGAATCTCTTGTTTAGTATTTGTTAGCATTGTAAGTCAGTCAGTTTCACTTATCGCTAACGTTATCAGTGACTGTCACCGATCTCACTATCTCGTGGTCGGCGTGACCACATCACCCTGTCATTCGCAGAAGAACCGTGGCAACGTACTCTCGATTCTCAACTTGCCTTTCGCTATGCGACCCGGTCACAAAAGTCTGTACATGTTGCAAAATTACCAATTGATTCGTTAGCCCACTTCCTCAGTTAGCAAGCACTGTACATTGTGATTCGCGACCGCTATCCGGTTCGCGAGTTATTCGAAAACAATCTTATTCATATCTATCAGACAACGGACATTATTCAAGAGAAATGTGTTATGTGCTATGAAGTTGATTATAAAATCGGTGATGTTACCCTATGAACCAATCTGTTTTTGTGAAAACAACGAATATGGATGTTATTTCTTTGTGCTATGTGACTGTCTGAAAAAAAGTAAAATAAACGATGCTGCGACGTCGGGGAACTTATACAGTGAATGCCGATCCGGATAAAAGGGACACTAGAATAAAAAATGTCCTTCCTGTATTTTATCTGAAAAATATAGGTAAATTACGCTCATTTGTGCACATTTTTATTTTTGTACTTGTGAATCGGTTTTTGTTGAGCTTCATAATTTTAAATTTGGCGTTACGCCCTAAATGTGATGTACTGTGTCTGGTACTAACTGATAGGAAATATTTCAAGTGGATCCTTATCAGCCAGGTGACATCGAAACAATACATAAATTTAGTGGACGTTGAAGACTGATAAAAATTCTAGCTTCAAGTGATTTGTTTTGCCTAGTATTAAGAAGTAATTATTACCGAACTTATATTTTATTCAAATCACAAGAAAATGGCATCGTTATTCCTTACTAATTGATTCAACTGTTGCCTTTTAAAAATTACATAGAGATGAGGACTTTCAATATTAAAGATAAGATAGATAGGCATTAGTCGATAGAATTTGATCAAAATTCATTGCTTGTTGTGTAAATCGTTCTTCGATACGAAGAACTTAAAGTACATTAAAATACGTAAAATGTTTATGATATTATTTAGTTGCCGTTTGATAACCACAAGGTAATTTTTTACGACATTTATAAAATACGTATATATGTTATTTCATAAAGCAGTATGATAAGATAACTGATGAAAATCTTAGTTTAGGCCACGTTACACTTTTTTATGTATCTTTTTAATCGAATTATATTTCGAATTTAGAGTAACTAAAACTAAGTTGTTCCTTCTCGTTTTCATTAACGAACACAAAATATTAAATACCTTTTATTAATTTAGATGCGAGGTAATCAGCATAGAGTTTTATTTTAGCTCTCGAAACTTTCATTGTCGTTATTTCGGTTCTTTAGAGGCACGCGTCACTTTGTGCGAGTTTCCTTGTTTCGGATGTGAAATTGCGACAATGACCAGTAGTCAGTATACGTCAGTGCTTTTGGAATTACGCCCAGAATTGTTTTAAATATTTTAGTTCATATCTCTATGCTTTATCATCCCATTTGTATGTTTTTTTAATATTTTTCTGTTTTGTACGATTTATTATTTCACTGTTTCGCGGTGTTCCTTGGGATTAGGTAGTCAGTATTTTTCGTGGTTTTTTTGGACTGTTTTATTACAATGACAATTTTTTTAAGGACACAATAACATAACTTTAAGGCGCGCGGTGATATTGTTCTGTAGACCAAAGTTAGTAACTCCGGTTCGTATGTTCATAAGTGGCTAGTCACTTATGGACGACAGCAATGCAAAGTATAAATAAACGAAAATCAAGTCGTTTTCTACTGCTATTTCGCTTGGGAAAAATATTGGAATGGATTCGGATTTCGCCGCGTACCATCAGATTATGTAATATCAGGATTAGGATATCACATTTCCTGAAGGTATGTGGCGGATATATTGGCGATAAAAAAATAAGAACAAAAAAAGAATGCCGTTAAAATAGTGTGTTGTTGTTAGTATCGTCTGGGAAAAATACGAAAAATCAATACTTACTGTTTCATAAATAGCCACAGATTCAAGCTCCCATCTATGCATATATTAGCCTTGGTTTTTGCCCGACTGTCGTATAAGGAGACACTGGAAAATAAGTATTTTTCTTAACCGAAAAGGGCTTATGAATTTTAATAAATGACTATAGGTTTTATTACATTAATATTACTGTTAGCTGTACAGAATGTTACAATTTTTAAAGTTTAAAAGGAAAATGCTTATGAAAGCAAATTGTAATTAAAAAGTACTAATACAATATGTAAAGTAGCCATTCCCGAGAAAGGAGTAACATGCATATAAAATAGCATAAGTAGAAAATAGTAAGTCATTTGCTGAACTAACATGAATACTTCTTCAAGTTACGAAAATTTATTTCTTTAATAAAGTAATTTTATAAATTGCTTTAAACCACTACTTACTACATTTCTTGAAAATATTTATGAAATGTGTGATAGATCGGGAAGGTAGAGTTAATTTGAAAAAAAAAAATTTTTTTCTTATCTGTTGAGTGTTCATATCATGTTATATTACTATCATTATTAACGTTGAACGCCGGAAAACGTCCACTAATTGACATAAGCTTCTCTAAGGTTTCGCCAGAACGACCGGTCATGCGTTACTCGCGACCAACGGATTCAATTTATCCGTTCTAGCCCTCTTCGGCTTACCTACCTACCTCAGATGGTTATTAGCACTTGTGCGTAGGCTAAACGATTCAACGGATGATAGGCGGTTGTGTTCTCGCAGTAATAATCTATAGCAGCATACTGCTTTCGCCAAAGCACTTATCATCTGTGGCTATTATGTCAAAACGTGCCCAATACAGATAATATTATACAGCAATTTTATTTATCCACAAGATTAACAGGCTTAAAATTACCTCATACTCGTAATTAATCGTTACAATCACATTACAACACAGTCAAAATTTATGATCACCTACGATAACAAAGATGATCAAATTTGAATTAGTAGGTGATTCTTGATTAAAACTTTCAGATATTCGGAGTTAAAATTAAGAATAACGTTCTAGTGAACCGTTTATCATGTGTAGCTAACGTTACGGCAATATTCGTACGGGTTTTCGTAAACTTGATGAAAAATTAATAAACCTTAATTTTATCTAATAGTTGCTATGCTTCTATCATTTTTAGGTACCTATTTTTCAAATGTCTTTCATAGTTTTTTAGTATAGAACATATTAAGTTATTGTACTTCCGAAAAGCCGTTGCTTATCGCTAAATGTATCGAGTTCTATTATATGTATATAAATGTACCTTTTTAACTGAGATGGGCAGATGAGCACCAGTTCACCTGATGTTAAACGGATATTGGCGGCCACAGATAATACAAGACTCCTGTTGTTAAGAGGGTCAGGTACCCATATTTATCAAAACGCGGGGGGGGGGGGGGATTCGTGAAGGACGATTCAACTTCATACAAAAAATTATCGTAGAAGATATTGCTACTACGACGCAATTAATATGTACTACCATGAGTTCGACGAATTCCCATATCCTGGTTAGTAACCAGACATACTACCATAATTAAGTTCCCCTGATCGTTCTTAAACCTCAAGGAATGAGATGTCCGGTAGTGGCTGTATTCTGATTTCGTGCACATACGCTAAATTGTAAATTGCTTTTTTTTTTCGTCCATCGCCGCATCGTTCGTTTCACCGGCCTTTCACTTTCACTAAACATTCTATAACTATAGCAAAACCAACGTTCGTTTCACTATGATGGGTTATTATTTATTAAAATTCGTGCTAAAGGTTGCATGGTAACACTAAAGCGCATTTTATGGAGTGTGTGATGCGTCATAGTCGTCGAACCGGTTCTTTTATTAGCTGCGTTAAGTCTCTTGCAACAATAAAGCCGTGGTAGAATTCAAAGGCAGCAGAGCATGTGCACGAATCGCAAAAGACCGACAAGCGGTGTTGGTTTCATGAAACAAAGAAGATATATGCATAATGACGTGAAATAAATATTACTGTTATATGTGTACTATCCCGAATCGAGTTCTTTTTTAATATTTTTTTATTGCTTAGATGGTTGGACGAGCTCACAGCCCACCTTGTATTAAGTGGTTACTGGAGCCTATAGACATCTACAACGTAAATGTCGCCACCCACTTGAGATGTGAGTTCTAAGGTCTCAGTATAGTTACAACTGTTTCACGGCAGTAATGCGTTTTTAAATAGGTTCATTCGGTTTTTAAATAGCTTAATAAATGCAAAGTATAATTTTTAAACTCATTGGATTCACGATCTCTTTCTCGCAACAAACTAAAATTTGTGCACATTTGTTTTCATTAAGCCTATTCAATATACCTATTTTTCATCATCTTATTTATTGAAATACATTTAAGTGTTGGAAGTGATAAAACTATTCGCGTGTCAAGAACCCGACAACAAAATGTTTTAAACCAATTAAGTACTACTACTTAGGTAGAGTCCATGACAACGATAATTCTATTAGAATCACGTGTTCTAATTCTTTTCGTGTCATAGGCTAATTAAATATACTATAAAATGAGAAAGTAACATGAGGCCTATAAAATCAAAGGCAGCTATATCCAAGTCCGTCAAATATTCAGGTAAACTACAAAAATCGGCCCTAAACACGTCATTACCCATCGAAGTACTGCTCTTGCTAGGGCCAGTGTTAGCAACACTCCTGGTTTGAGAATCTGAAATAACTTTGTTCGTATAGCTACGATATTCTTTATTTTAAAGCAGATTTATAAAGAATGAGAATATCACTAATAATCTGAATTTTAAATGATAAAACTTCGTTTATTAGTACTTAATACAGAGTAAACTTAACTTTTTTGAACTGAATTTGTTAGAGATTTAGCTGCATTTGTTATAACATGAAAACATTAAAGCATGTTCAACTAACTAAACAAGATAGAGCCATTGTTAATACATTTTACGACATTATGGCGTTTAGCTCTGCCTTTGATTTTATAGGCCTCACATTTGATAATGAAACATGTATGTATTATTAAAAACATTACTTGTGTCATTTAAAGTTCATCAGTCAGGAATGTATTCACTAGAAGTTCATATTTTGTTTATCCAGTGTTTGAAGTTGAAAATTACTATTTCGGCTCCGATGACGTCACGATTAAATTATCACCCATGATATAAAAAGGTAGACACGCACGCATGAAGTGTAATACTGATCGTATTCATACCTATTATGCATGCCACAATAACCATAATGGTGCACATAAAGTTTACACATTGTAATCCTACCTTGCACAGCGCATTCTATGCTTAATTTAATATTAAGCATAATGCTAAAATAATTATATCATATCAAATTTAAATAAACACATATTTAAAATAACTAGTCAAAATTCATAGTTTTGTTCTTATAGCTATTGTTTTTAATTAAAATAAAAGTTACAAAAAAACTATTTTTCACCATCTCCATAAGTAATCTATACACATATAACTAAAATTGCCAGTGTCTGTTTGTAATAAAAAATAACCGCTTTTTATTACATGCATATGAATATATATACGGTACATACACCAAAATATATTTTTTTACAATTTTCTGATTGTCTGTCTGTCTGTCTGTTTGTTCCGGCTAATCTCTGGAACGGCTGGACCGATTTTGACGAGACTTTCACTAACAGGTAGCTGATGATATAAGGATTAACTTAGGCTTTTATTAGATTAACTTTTTTTAGACTAGCTTCGCCCCGCGGCGTCACCCGCGATACGACAGTAACCGCAGGTAACTCGCGGGACTCAACTATTCAATAATAAAATTTAATGTTTCCGAAGCGAAGCGAGGGCGGGTCGCTAGTTAATTATAAGATTCAATGCTGTTGATCATAGACGTCGTCAAGTTCTATGTTATGTTTGTTTCATTGGAGAAAAATCCTTGTAAATAATATAACCAGTTTTTGTCTGCGATTCCAAAAACGGATCCTGATGATTAACTTAGGTAGAATTTATTAAAAAGTAAACTAAAAATGTTATACGATTGTTTAGTTAGTTGTACACAATCTTTCGATCGATTCGAATCGATTTATCATTTTTATTAAGTGCTGCGTTGAACAGCAATTTGGATCCTACCACACCAGCTCAGGTTATCTTTTCGATCTCTTTATGTTTTGGCCTTGAAAGTATCGTTACGAATAATCATTTCTATATAATTGGTCTATTTTCGTGTATACTGTGGTATTGCAGTATCTAGCTCAGGCACAGTAGAATGCACTTTAACAAAATTGCTTTAACTTTATTTTGATCTAGAGCTCTGGGCAGTCCACGAAAATCGCAACTTTTGTATCAGAATCACAGTCCATAGGGGTCTATTTTATGCATAAAAGATTTAAAGGATCCAAACTGGATGATAGAGAAACAAAAAGATAAGCTCTTGAACTACGAATATTTTAATTCGTTTGGGCTTCTTAGCAGCTGACTAGGATCTAGCCCACCTGATGGTAAATAACTGCAATCACTCGTGGACAATAGTAATGTCAGGGGCATGGCCAGCCGCCGTCTAATTTATTATTAATTTGTTATTAAGTGGTTTTCGACGCCCATACATACCATAGTGTGCTTATTTCTGGGTGCAACTGCCTGTTTAGAGGTAAAAGATTGAAGACTGGATCGATTTAGTAAAACGGGTGCCCTTATCTTCAAGGCCGGAAATGATGATTGATTTATGGCTTAAAAGAATGGTCCTACCCAGCCTTGCGAGCTTACAATGTACCTTTCCATCAGTAGATAAGATACAAACTAGCGGCTTAGAAATTAGGCGGTTATGTAAGAAACTGCTAAGACAAAATACAGGAAAAGAAATAGCAATAGTGGAGACCAGAGCCGCGCTTACCCTTAACTTAGGCGCTGAATAGGCGAATAGATTTTACTATCAGAGTCATCTTATATTATTCTTTAACCGATTTCGGGTACACCAAGGATAAGTCATTGTTAATGAGGGAAGATTGAAGATAGTGTTTAACATCTTTACCGTTTCGTAGTATGTAATACAAATACACCAAGTTTGGATATAATACCAAGTGGTTATACATATTACAAACTTGGTTTGTTTATTAAATCCTTACTTAACCTACCTGACACCAACTCGTAAGATTTAAGACGATGTCTATAGCTGTTTATTATTCCCAGGAAGAGAATAGGATAATTTCATCCGCTTAACGGAGAATACGCCATACGGAAATTCACAACATCCATCAATCCAATAGGTATTGACACTGACGCATTCCATTTTGAAATTTGAAGGCAGTTGTTACGTGAAAACTGAAAAGTAACAATAGTAGTTATCTTATATTAAATTTGTTGTGAAGAAGTATACTGGCGGAATGAAAAGGTTTGCCCATTTTAAGTCCATTTCTTAAGAGCTTACGACATGTTATTTGTGCTCCATACCCAAATAGCAAAAAAATATTAGATAGGTTTATTTCATTATTTAGTTATACACTTCACAATGGTATATCAAAACAACGAACAAAGAAATGGGAATTATAATCCATATAACATTATAAGTGATGAATGAGAAAATAAAAACCATTAATATAAACGTATTATCAAATACTTGCTTAAAATAAGGTAGTGGATTCTAATTTACTTTTTATAGTTTTAGAGATATGTTTGATATCCGTTAAACTTATCTCTTACCCAGTTGATAGAAATTGAGCGTCGTTTTTTATCAAATTTATTTTTCTTAGTTTGGTTTTTGCTGTGAACTTCCGTCCCGACTACAGAATTGAAAAGTTCATGATATTAAGACAAAACGTTGTCACTCTTTGTCGGTTGTTTACTACAAAAGTTATACGCCCAAACCGTGGATAATTCCAGTTAAATGCTGCTACGTGCTAGGTCGCGAGGTTCGAATTAGCACTATATGACTATTTATGCTGTTATACGGGCACGACCTCAACGAGGCGGGGTGCCGGGGAAGTAACAGTCACTTCGCTCAGTCGGCCGGCAGTCTGAAACGACGCGCCTCTGCGTGTGATTCCTCGTCAAACTGGAGTGTTCCGCAAGGCCGGTATGCTTCGACAACTTAACAGTTTCGGAAGGTTCCACCGCACCTATGCGTCCCGTCGGAGATATTTGTGTACGCTCGGAGCCGGCCCTCCTCCGTTTACTTGACACCGAGAAAAGTGGCCAATTAAGCCGTGCTCGTGATCGCCTATCGACATTCTGTAAGAAACTCCGTCGGAGCATAAGTGAGTTAATGATTTGTGTTAAATTATTATTAAACAGGCTGATCCGGCAGACTTCGTAGTGCCTCAATCGATAAATAAAAGACACATCAAGGGGACACATCAAAGGAAAAACAAAATTGTTTGTTTTTATATAATTCCGAGCTTTTTTATATTTTTTTACCTTTTAAACCTTCCCTGGACTTCCACGAATAATTCAAGACCAAAATTAGCCAAATCGGTCCAGCCATTCTCGAGTTTTAGCGAGACTAACGAACAGCAATTCATTTTTATATATAGAGATCGATTAAGCATCTACCAATATTCTTAACATTATTAAATACGTATAATTTAATTACTTCTATAAATTTCAATATCATGAAACCTGCTGCGTAGAAATGGTACATTATTTTTTGGAGTCTAGAATAGTTGTTGTACAAAATCAATTGAGATATCAATGTTTTCAAAAGTTTAAATGGTTATTTATTATCTCTAGGTGGGCATCGACATCACTATGTCCGACGGTGACAGTAACCTCTTAAACCTCTTCTGGTGGCGTTGGGATTGGGTTTCAGCCAATAAGTTTTGGGTTTCACGTTAATAATTTGAAGTAGAATTTTTATAAATTTACTGGTTTTGTTGGTGAAAACACTGAAAACAACGCTCCAGGAAAAATAAAAAGACTGCAAAACACCGTGCATATTATTGCTGTTTTGTAGTCTCTTAATGTATTTCAAAGATGTTTAAATTTTGTGCTCCTTTAATTATTATTAAACTAAATACTTTTCATGTTATTATTATACTTTAAAAACAATAGACGAACAATTACCAAATATTTCTCACAATCGCTGTCACATATTTTGCTTTTCCCTTTTGTTGTGAGTAATATAGTATATGTTACTGATGTTGTAAAACTTCCCGTCCTTTATATGTTTGTCGCTCTTATCGTTTGCTGGAACAAAAGTCATAAATGGATTAAGGTCACCTATCTACAAAAACTTATGTTCTTACTGTATAATTTCTATGTGCATTCAAAAAAATATACAAAATGGACATACGCTTAGTGCTCACTAACGTTGTTTATGAGAGATCAGAGTTACCACACTGTGATAGCTGCCGCCCACCCTCGAACGTGTGATTGCAGATTTAATTTAGCAACTTTGTAGTTAAATTAACAGTCCACATTACTCACATTAAGCTAATTAGCTAAAACATAGCCTTATAGAGTATACCGATGCATCTCTTTCGGTGGGGGTCCTATACGTGTTCGGAACCATATAACCAGCATATTACGATCACATTTACTGGGGTTAAGGCGTATTGTGAACTCACATGGATACCCATCCGTACGAAATTTTAGCTATTTTCAATATTAAATCTCCCGACAAAGAAGCGACCATCTACGTTATTTACTTTTACTACTTTACTACCTAATGTCGTAGTGTAAAAGATAATGATCGGTGTACACGTATCAAGCTATGCGACCATGTCCATCTTCAAATCCCGTAGTCAGATATCTATTTTATCAAAAGGAAATGCATAGTTAAAAATACATCTACAAAAGACTTCCGCGATGAAGGAATAACAATGTATTGAAATCAAATTCGCAAAAAATATATATGTATTGATTTCCGTAATTACTGGTAGCAAGCAGGGCATTGACAACACCAGCCTGCCTATTACTGCCTCAAAGCAATCATCTATTCCAGTTTGAAGGATAAAATTGCCGTTATACAATACAATTGTGACTTTGTCCTCACGTCTCAGGGTGGATGGCAGCGTTCACGTTGTTCTAATAGACATTTTGCGTCACTAGGTGGTGTGTAAGCTCATTTACCAATCTAGGTAATAAAAAGATATACTGCAACAACAAATAAACAAGGGTGGAGTGCGCTTGTCTAGCGTCAATAGAAGTTTCATGGGTGTGGCACGTCACATAAACCTGGGGTAGAATGTACATAAGATCGATAAGTTATGATCGATGGGGTGAACATAATTTTGTGCACAGTGTTTCTACTATACATTTTGTACATTAATTTATAAGAATTTATTTTTCGGACGAAATCCCCATCAGACTTGTGAATTAAAAAAAAAAGGAAATTTCTAGACCGATAGGACATATTTATTTTATATTTACTTTATTTTAGTAATTAGCACTGGAAGGCTTCCCAAAAGATGGATTAACGACTGTTGAAGGTCGAGGGAATCCGCTGGATGCAAGCAGCGCAGAATCGGTCATTGTGACGAGGTTTGGGGGAGGCCTAAGTCCAGCAGTCTGTGAGCTGAGAGATTAGCGCTAAGCTTAGATTATGTTCATTACCATTGATATGCTTAGAAGGCATTCCTGAATACAGTGTAGCACTAACGCGACTACTCGTAAAACATTAATCAAATGAAGTACAGCGAAACTGACGTGTCATTACTATGTCGTGCTATTACACAAAGTTTATCATTCGTGTAGACAATAATTAGCGTGTTGTTTTATTCTCGTCAATGTACGCTGTTTTTTAAGAACCGTACCTATCAAACGAGTTATATATTAAGTCTTCGATCGTCAGCAATGGAAAACTGTTTGTTCCTTGACGGCAAAAATAGGCAGAATGTGGAAAATCTCTGTGGGGACTTTAATACCTCCTATCAACATATGTTATTCCTTTCATAAAATGTACTTCATCGTTCAAAAATGTCTAAAACGTGTATAATCAAATCGAATTATTAATTCAGTTTGAAGAGTGCTTCTTGTCTACTCAAAGTTCACATATAGCAGATATGTATTTAGATGTGGATAACATCGCAAATCAACTCTATGGAGCTACTGTGTGCCAAACGTTAAATAAAACATTTATGTAGGCAGTTTTAATTTGTAGAAAAAAACAATTCAATTGAAATCACAATCATCAAAAGCCGTCAAACGCTGGCTTAAAATTGTCACTATTCCACTGTCGAGTTTTCTACAAAAGGTTTTGCCTCGTCATGAAGATTGCCTTGTCTTATTCCTTTTTATTCAGGTCTTGGTAGCATTGAAATGATACCTGTTCGCCGACTCGTCTCAATGTTTTCAATCGTTTAATTGATCAAATTAAAACATAGCATATAGATGAACAATCTCGATCGATGCCAAAGGCTATCATATAAAAGTTTTATTGCGTACAACTTGCGCTTTGTTTTGTCATAGAAGAGTAACAAATAATAAAAACTAGAGGTCCCGCAGTAGTCGAAATTCGACTATAATTAATTGGAATTGTAAGTTTGTACACTATTATGGTTGTATTTTATACTTCTATAATCACAAATTTCGCCAAGACTACACTATAAAAAATATTAACAAAGACAAACAATATTTAATCTATTCTCAATTTGACAATAGACGTCAAGAACAAAAGTTTGACAATAAATAGTATGCATGCGCGTGTGCGTCAAATACATGGTATGTAGTGTGTGTAATGATTTCTTTATTGATTTAATGTATCTTTTATGCATTATTTAAAAAAAAATATTAGCATTGTGCACTTCTTCTCTATATTCTGTATAAGTGTGGAAAATTTCATAGTCCTCCGTCCGCGCAATTTTCGTAAAAAGGGATACAAAGTTTTTGCTTCACGTATTAATATATAGATATATATGTACTTATATATATTGCAAATATTCGCATTTCGACTTGCTTTAATACCTACCCTTTATTTACAAAATTCAATAACGTAACGAGTTAAACTTTCTTCCTTTGTTAAGTGATACAATCTAATATTTGAATCACAATAGCTCTAGGATATAATAGAATAAAGTTGCCAAACAGACTTTGGGTCAAGGTTTATCTCCTGCATTTAATATTTACGGGAGCTGAAATGGGCACTGAAGAATTACATTATGTTATTCAATATTTTTATTTTTTTGCTGTCGGAGATAGTGACCGTGTCGTAATCACTTAGATTTAGAGCGTATATTTATTAGCAGTAAATAAGGATGAATAATAGATATCTTCACTTTAAAAATTTCATTATCATTGTAAATTCATAATGGGTTCGCGTGTGGCTTCTATGGAATTTGATTACGTCGGTGAATCTTTTACTTACCCTGAATTACTTTACTTTAACTAACTTAACATTAACTTTAAAAAATTTAGTAACTTATTGTAGTTGTACGAGATATTTTCCAATTTCTCAATTTGGAATAAGGTTAGTAATGTTAAAGATGATTCTAGACTATTGTCTACTATTATATACTATACGATTAGGTCTTTAAATTTTCGGTTTAAATACAGTTTATGACCACTAACGGTAGATACATAATATATGGTAGGACCTCTTGTAAGTCCGCACGGGTAGGGACTGCCACCCTGCCTATTTGTGCCGTGAAGCAGTAATGCGTTTCGGTTTGAAGGGTGGGGCAGCCGTTCTAACTATACCTGAGACCTGAGAACTTATATCTCAAGGTGGGTAGCGTATTTACATTGTAGGTGTCTATGGGCTCCAGTAACCACTTAACACCAGGTGGACTGTGAGCTTGTCCACCCACCAATGCAATAAAAAAAAAACATTTTTTTCAGTTTCAAGTATCCCAGCTATTGTGTAGTTTATGTAACGTGGACAGTGAAATCGATTAATTTGCGTCAACACTCAATTGCATTAGAGAGGCCGTTCACAATGCTGTGTTAGCATGTCTACTTTTAACTTTCACGTTTTATTAACCTAATATGGATTAAAAATATGTTACACAATGCATATAATTAATATAATGTTGTCGTAATAATACTCTGAAAGTACATAATCATGAATTGTGTTTGAATGAAACGCACCGCTGATAACATCTCTAGAATAATGAATACGACATAACTCTTCAGTTATTTAATATACTGATTACAATTCCGATCTACGGCTAATGCGTTTTATTTTACTATAAAATTCATAAGCAACTTTACGTCTCCGTTGTGATCTATAAAGATTCTCACTTTACTATTCCTAATACCCCTCCACGTTGTTTTCCGAGCGCTTTGACATGTCCTTCTTCAAACGAGGCTTGCGGAGAGTACTTAATGGTAGGGAGCGGCTTGGCTCTGCCTCTGGCATTGCTGACGTCCATGAGCGACGGTGACCACTCACCATCAGGTGGGCCGTATGCTAAATTTTTTTTTTTCTCAAAGTCACACCGTGCCCTTGTTAAAATATTGAAAGACTGGAAATGTGGTTATGATAGAATCAATACAAGATTAAAAGAATGATAAATAACTTAAAATGTTTGAAGATTTAGCCATGCCCTCTTTTACATTACTGTGCTCTATTTTAGTTTAATAGTAGGTACAGTAGATTCTTAAATAAATGTATACATATCTTTTTTATCCATAATTACAGGCAAGGACGGCTCAAAGGTGACGACTGTGGTAGCGACGCCGGGGCAGGGCCCTGACCGGCCTCAGGAAGTGAGCTATGCTGACATGAAATTGATCGGCAACGGCAGCTTCGGCGTCGTCTATCAAGCCAAACTATGTGACACCGGCGAGCTCATTGCCATCAAGAAGGTGCTCCAGGACAAGAGGTTTAAGGTAAAATAAATCGCACTAAAATTGTATAAATTCCCCAAATAATTTATTTCCTTTTAGCATACCTATACATCTTATGTAATTATTTCGAGGATCAAATACATAATCTAACTAATATCATGTATCATATAACGAATTTGTATCTTGTTTTTGTCATGCATCCCCCCCCCCCGCACCGTCCGATTAATTTTAAACTTTGTAAAAATGATTCATTTTTTATATCCTCATTAAAAAGTTTAACGATATAATAAATATAGAAAAATAAAACTTAAATACTAAAGATAAAAATGGACAAGAAATACCCAACTTCATAAAATTGGAAAGCGCACAACCGCACATGTGCCAAAATGCGTCTTTTTTTGCCTACCTCTACTAGTAACTTCAAGGTTATAATAGATTCAGCGAACATGTAGGCGAACTCACAGGGCTCAGCCTGACGATTTGCTAACACTAACCCTAGCAAGGGCAGTACCTTTCTGAATGTACCACCGCTTCGGAATCGCGGCCCAACTGAGAAGATCTAGCGAGAAACTCAGTGGGCTGTATCTATGTGGGACGAATATAATTTTATCTCATACACTTAGCAATAGACAATGATATATTTTATGTTGAAATATATGTGTTTGTTAGATACAATCTTGGAGAAAATACATATTAAAATTACTACACCAAAAATAAACCAAATTATTTAACAAATTTAAACATTTTTTTCAATATGTTACAGAACCGAGAACTTCAAATCATGCGACGGCTGGAGCATTGCAACATTGTGAAACTGAAGTATTTCTTTTATTCCAGTGGCGAAAAGGTGAGATATGTTTATCGAAGAATTATTATTATTGTAAGGAGATTCGCGCTTATTTAAGCCTATTCCTTTGAGCAACAACATCTTATTTACTGTGTATCTTACTAGAGTATAATTTCTAGACAGCTTGCTTGTCAATATAAACATTTAGAAGCGAGATCTGTTTATAAGCCCTTTTATTGTGTATAAGTATTGTGAGAAACTAGGATTAAATGAACGTTAAATTTCGTTCTGAAACGTTTCGTAACTAAGGATTATGTTTTGTGTTTTATTTTGGGGAAGGCGGCAGTGCCCGCAGCAGTCAGTTCTCTGTTAAACGCAATGCAGACCCTTGATGTCACAGTATGTTTATGAATAAATAAAATTGTTACGCTAGTGTGCTATCGCACAATTTAGGCCTGCCAAATCGATTCATGGTTACCGACCAATATTTTCAAAATTAATAGGTTACAACACAGTTTTAATTGTGCCACATTAAATTGTGAAAATGTGACGTATCACGCGCTTCCTGTCTTATCGACGTGAATGATATAAAACAATCACGACTAACAACTGCTCTAACAATTTGCTATTCCATTTCAGTCTTCATTCATCGAAACTAATTTGTTCACTAACAAGCCGTTTCTCCTTAAAATATTGACCGGTAACCTCCAAACGCCAATAAAACATTGTGCATAATAAATTGAGACCAATCTTAATCTATCACGAATCGTGAGTTTCCAGTTAAGTGCTTTTACATCACAATCCATTGAACACGTCGGGACATTTATCATGTTTTTTGATCATTAGTCTTGTCTGAATTTAACCGCTGTTTGCTTGTATTCTTTTTGACATGGGCTTTTAAAGCGACACGGCCATTTATGTAATAATTATTGGCACATTAAAATCATTCATTGAAAGAAAAGTCAAAACATCTCTAGTTCAATAAGGCCATGAATGTAAATGGTATAAAATTACTTGTAATGACTATTTGCAGAATAACCAGAAAAGACCTAGAACTAATATTAAAGCCAAAATAAATTATTACTTTTTTCTCTTTCTAATATAAAATCTGATCCAATTAAATTAAATTATCTAACATTAAGATGTACCAAAAAGAAATCATGCTATATCGTTTCTCATAAACAAAATCACTTATTGCTAAAAACAAATTTGTGGTCAACCACAAAGTCAATCTGAGTAAAATCAATCTAAAAGATATTATTTCGAATAAAAAGTTATCGTAATAGGTAAATTGTTATCTATTATCTTGCAACATTGACATAGGTACAACTGATAATGATTTCAGAAAGACGAAGTGTACCTGAATTTGGTGCTGGAGTACATACCCGAGACCGTGTACAAAGTGGCGCGTCATTACTCCAAAGACGAACAAACCATACCCATTAGTTTTATAAAGGTAAGTATGCATGGTAAATTCTTTAATTAGGTGTGAAGGAGCAAAATTAAATACAATGTCTTGATTTGAAAAAAATATACTTGTTATTCTAATTAATACCTTATAAGTCCATATACATATAGATCTTCAATGAATAATATTATATTGGTCAATATGTTACATTAAAGTTATTTTTTAGAAAATACTTACTATAATTAGCCACGTCATTACGGATCCTCCCGATACATTAACGGTGCTTTTAGGTACCTCAAGCAGCGGTCAAGAACCCGTCGCTTGCGACGAAGGGCTCGGCAAGTAAATTAACCCATAGATAGATACAGCCCACTAAGTTTCTCGCCGGATCTTCTCAGTGGGACGCGTTTTCGATCCGGCAGTAGATTCTGCAAAGCACTGCTCTTGCTAGGGTCAGTGTTAATAACACTCTCGGTTTGAGCCCCGTGAGTTCACCTACACGTTAGGGCGAAGATGAAATAGCCTCTCAAGGCTATCAGCATAGGTAGGAAGAAAAAACACTATAATTTGATACTTATTGGGGTGGGCTACTACTCGTCACGTTGATCGCAGAAGTCGTTTCCGAGAATCGTTTCACTATTCCACGTTATTAATGTTTTTTCCCTCTTTTTATTGCATTGATCGGTAAAAGAACTTACGGCCCATCTGGTATTAAGGAGTTACCGTAATCCATCATACCGTGAATGTCGTGATCCACCTTGAGACATGATTTCGAAGTCTTAATTTTATTGTATAACGACTATCTCACCTTTCAACTTTCAAACGTTTGGCTGCTTTGCAGTGGAAATAGAGCGGATGGTGGTACCTATCCATGTGAGCTCACTATAGGCACTAGTAATTACGCAAATTTATAAATATTTTTGGGTTGTATTTTTATTATAAATTGCCTGTGGGTTCTGCATAAGTCTTATCCTTTGAAAGTGGCTTCTTTTGTTCATTATGTCACGGAGACTAAAACTTTTATATTTGACATTTATTTGAAGATTTTACTCTGAGTAAACAGTGTAGACAGTATAAGGAAACCACCCCCTAATTAGAGTAAACGATTTAGTGAACACTCAATGTAAAGCGTACGTACAATGTTTGGGAGTCTTTAAATTATTTGTCATTGCGTGTTAACTACTTTACGGGAGAGGTTGCATTATATTTTGTAACTAGCGACCCGCCCTCGCTTCGCTTCGGAAACTGTAATTTATTATTGATTTCTCCACTATTTAATGGTTGTTATTATACATATAAACCTTCCTCTTCAATCACTATCTATTAAAAAAACCGCATCAAAATCCGTTGCGTAGTTTTAAAGATTTAAGCATACATAGGGACAGACAGATATAGAGACACAAAAAGCGACGTTGTTTTATGCTATGTAGTAATAACAAGTAGTTCTTTTTTTTAATGATAGTCTATAATAATATATACATTTTAGGTTAGTCCTCATTGATATGTTTGTGTAATGTAGTAATATTTTTCGCAGCTGTACATGTACCAGCTGTTCAGAAGTCTGGCGTACATTCATTCTTTGGGCATCTGTCACCGAGATATCAAGCCGCAGAACCTACTGCTTGACCCCAAGACTGGAGTGTTGAAGCTGTGCGACTTTGGCTCGGCGAAGCACCTCGTTCGCGGAGAACCAAACGTTTCCTACATATGTTCGCGTTATTACCGCGCTCCGGAGCTCATCTTTGGCGCCACCGACTACACCACGAAAATTGGTACGTTTCTTATATCTATTATATAACTAATTGGATCTACGAAGTCGTCGTGGCCTAAAAGATAAGACGTCCGGTGCATACGTGTTGAACGATGTACCGGTGTTCGAATCTCAGGCGGCTACCAATTTTTCTAATGAAATAGTGTACTCAACAAATGTTCACGATTGACTTCCACGGTGAAGGAATAACATCGTGTAATAAAAATCAAACCTGCAAAATTATAATTTGCGTAATTACGGGTGGTAGGACCTCTTGTGAGTCCGCACGGGTAGGTACCACTGCCCTGCCTATTTCTGCCGTGAAGCAGTAGTGCGTTTCGGTTTGAAGGGTGGGGCCGCCGTTGTAACTATACTGAGACCTTAGAACTCATATCTCAAGGTAGGTGGCGCCATTTACGTTGTAGATGTCTGTGGGCTCCAGTAACCACTTAAAACCAGGTGGGCTGCGAGCTCGTCCACCCATCTAATTGATATTTTCACAAAGAATATTAAAGATATTACATTCCTATTCGCACTAATATATTGCAATGGTTTTAATGTTTATAAATATGTGTTTCCATTTCCTAGACGTGTGGAGCGCGGGATGCGTTGTCGCTGAGCTGTTGTTGGGTCAACCGATATTCCCAGGAGATTCCGGGGTTGACCAATTGGTTGAAATTATCAAGGTAATAAATAGAATTGCAGTCCACAATCATAATATCCAAATTGTTAAACTTGATTCCTGTATTAGTATATTTTTTATTGTTTTAATTGATAAAATAATTAAATTCTTTTTTAACAGGTTTTAGGGACACCGACAAGAGAACAAATCCGAGAGATGAATCCAAATTATACAGAATTTAAGTTTCCGCAAATCAAGAGTCACCCCTGGGCGAAGGTAATAACATACTCAAAATAATTATTAGAATATTATTAAGGTAAATACATCAATAAACTTAACAGTGGGATCACTTTGAGAGTATCAAACTAAAACAAAAATATTTTAATAATCTGTCCATAGACAACAGAGTAATCGGTTAAGAGATAAATTTAAAAATCTATCAAATATAGACATACTTTTTTTGAATATTGTTAAATTATCTAAGACCTTTGTGATGAAAAGAATCAGTTTTTATGAAATCGTAATTTGTTCTTCTTTGAAAATCCATGCATAAAACATGAATTTCATCCTGGATACATTTATGATAACACATACATTGACTAGTCCTTAGTGTCGCCTTCATAAATATCCGTTATATCATGAATTTTGTTATCATAATCATAGTTTTGTTAGGCTATCGTTATTGTATATTACATGCACGATACATTACTACGGATTTAAAGAAAACTTTTCATTGAAACTTCGTGTTTTTATTAGGAAACGTATGCGACGCTATATCTGATAATTGCACGGCATTTTCTATGCGCCCAGGACGTGTCTCGCTGTATTCTGTGTCCTTAAAAAAATACAGGCAGAATATTTTCAGCACGTAGACATTACAACGGGAATGTTACATGAAGGAGACATGACAAATTATTACCGTACTAGAAAACTATTATTATATTCTTAAAACACGTTTAAGTAGTAGAGGAGAGTTAATTAGGAAATTAAGACGAAGACTACTATTTATGTGAAATGATGAGGAAACTGTTAGTGTCCAGTTAGGTGACTAGGGCTATATATCCGATTTTTTTCTCGAACATACGATCGTTCTACCACGAACTTGTAATCCTGAGTCCAGTTTTACGTCTCTGGACGACATCTGAGTTACAAGTGTACGGAATGTAAGTGCTAGGAATGTCTCTGTCCCCTCGTCTCTCATCTTGCTCGAGTGAGCTCAGACTCCACTGGGGTACATGCATGCGGTGCTGCTATGGGCAGTCGATTAAACAGACGCGCATCGTTGCAGTGTATGCTGGAGCGTATGTCCATGCCCAAGACTGCCACTGACCACCAGCGCATCCGAGTAAGAATCCGCTATTTGGTTCAACTAGATGCCTTCATTTACATCACGTTAAACTTTAAATAAACTTGCAAGCTGAAAGTATTGTAAAGCGAGACATAATATATATGAAGGCATTTAGCGCATCCAAAGACGAATACCAAATCGCCTTTGACTTGAAAGTCGCATACAACTAATTCGGTTGATTCTGACAATTTCTCAAAATGATTGTTTGTTGGTGTTCAGTGTGCATTCGTCACTGTGCTACACGTGTTTAGTTTGTTCAAGTATTATATTAAAAATTTGGATTGTCGGACGACGCATTACAAGCCTCTACGGTAATGTTATTTCCGTTTTTTATCAAAAGAGCAAACTCGACACGTGGCTCAGCACAAAATAACAAAAATAAATAACTTCATCATCCACACATTATAATCGCATTAACTAATTAATTTTGAAAGATACAGTTTGTTAAATTATATCGTCACTAATCGAACCCATCGAGTTCACCACAGTCAAAGTGTTAATTGTACTCACATCTCAACGATACATAAAAAAAAACATCCAGAGATACCTGTGAATCGATGAGTTAATACAACAGTCAGATTAGCAAGAAGCTTCGATTTGATTCTTCTCTCTCTGTTCTCAATAAGAGAAAAGAAAGAAGATGTTCAGACAAAACATACCTTCAGAAATCTATTGAGTCCATATTAACATCTATTTGTGACGGTGTGAGTCGAGGTGACCACACCGCTAACAAATCGACTCTCCTAATTAAATAGCCTGTATACATTTTAGTACCTATCTTCAGAAATCTATTTGTGACGGTGTGAGTCAAGTGACCACACCGCTAACAAATCGACTCTCCCGATTAAATAGCCTGTATACATTTTGGTACAAATATATCATAAAATACGAAAGATGCCCGTGAACCGCCAGGTGTTCCGCGCGTGCACGCCCCCGGACGCCATCTCGCTGGTGTCGCGGCTGCTGGAGTACACGCCGGGCGCGCGCCTGTCACCGCTGCAGGCCTGCGTGCACAGCTTCTTCGACGAGCTGCGCGAGCCCACCGCCCGCCTGCCCAACGGCCGCCCGCTGCCGCCGCTCTTCAACTTCACCGAGTACGAGCTCGGCATCCAGCCCTCGCTCAACGAGTTCCTGAAGCCGCGCAGCGCCGCGCAGTCCGAGCCGGCCGCCGCCTCCTCTGCGCCCGACCACGACGCGCCAGGTACGTAGACCCTCGCAATAACCCTTTATTACAGGTGGTAAGACCTCTTGTGAGTCCACACGGGTAGATACCACCACCTCGCCTATTTCTGCCGTGAAGCAGTAATGCGTTTCGGCTTGAAGGGTGGGGCAGCCGTTGTAAATGTCTATGGGCTCCAGTAACCACTTAACACCAGGTGGGCTGTGAGCTCGTCCACCCATCTAAGCAAAAAAAAAATTAAGCGGTCCGGACGGTCCGAGCACTGGTGCTCACCTTGTATTTGTCGACAGGTGAGGCGGCATCGGGCGGCGCGACGGCCGACGCTTCCTAGACCCGCGCTCCCCGAGACGACCTAGCGTACTTGATAGAGCTTGAGCCGCCCCGGTCGGCGGGAAACGAAAATCCGCCGTAGATTCTGACCCGCGATGTGATCACTTTGTACTTTTGTAAGCTCCGATCGTCTCCTCGTGTACATACCTCGAACGCCGAGTCTGAGGCCGTCCGTCCGACGATGGACGGATTGCTCGATTCCGTTTTTATTAGTGACGTCGTCCGTGTTGTCCGTTCGCCCTATGAGATAATTTCGCTTTTATCCGTAGCGGTCGCAGTTAGCGACCACGCTTGGGCCGTGTTGTTGTAGGGAAGACATTATTCAGTAGTGCATTAGTGTATTTATTGTTGGGAGTCGTATCGCTAACTCGACATATACATAGAGCTGAATTCGACTAAGCAAATTAAATGTTTTGTTGCAAACATAGAAAGCATACTTTGTAAATTTTTATAACTAGCATAAACTGATCTCTCAATATAATTTTATTGATTTCTCAGAATATAATGTATTTGTGTAAAATATTTCAAGGAATATAAATTTTAGATGTATTTCACAAATAATAGATGTTTCATTTCTCGGCAGTTTCTGTGTTAGATATGTTTTGCTGTGTATTCGTTTATCCAGAGGATAGTTGTAATGTACCTACATAATGTGCCGTGTAACCTAATGTCACGACATAGTTTTTCAATAATATTGTATTCTATATTCAATAAATGATATTTCTATAATATATAATAAATTTGTCATTGCGAACGCTATTGTTATTAGTAGTCATTTATTAAGAGGACGGTTATAGTAATGCTAAATTTCATTGTCATAGTGTTTAAGTATTTGAATAATTTCGGTTTGCACTTCATTTTTGCTTACTATTACATTTTAGGTCCTGGTAAAAATTTCTTAGCGTAGACTAACAAAAACTTACTCACCCTGTAGAAGTAGCCTATTCGTGAAATGTCGATTGCTTGTTGCACATTTTGTGGAACCAAAGTAGTTGAAATATTTACACATCTCAGAGCTTTAAACATAAAAAAAACAACAATCAGCAGCTCGCATAATTTAACAATAAACGTTTGAAGTTATAAAAGTTTAATACTATGTGACGTCATCAACTAACGAAGTAGTGTGGGCAAAAAACAATTGTCTTGTGTAATGAAAATTGTACATTACATTCGCGATATGTATGAGCGATCAATTGACAAATTTTATTTTTGGTATCTGACGGAAATCGCCAGTGTCCGACCGTAGTGCGACATACACATGCGTGTATTCATGCATACTATGAATGTACCTTCGTACTGCTAATTATAAATTATTGTATGTTAGGAGAGCGCTCGGCGCATCGATTTCAAATCACACATAGTGAAGCTTAGTTTCTCATCGTTTAGGCTTATCGGTTTTCAGAAACACGTTTACGATTTGTGTAAATATAATATTATATTATAATTATGTTAACGGAGCACAATCGGAGTGACGCGCCGCGCCACGGCGACGTCTCGGCGCCACTGAGGCTCGGCGCGTCACCGGTGCCCCGCAGCGGACTCAGTAAGAGACACGGTAGTTTAGATATGCATATTTTATTAAGTCTTATCTTGTATGAATTTTGTAATCGACGTTGCTTCTAAAGATCATTTTGTGTAAAAAAAATTATAAAACATACTAGTGACCTGAATGTTCGAAGCGATATTTGAACGTCTTTTATCCCACTGAATTCTCACTTTCACGATTTGCGTGCACATTTAATTACATGAGAATTTCGTATATACATAGTTGGAAAATGGAGTTATGATGACTTATAATAAATTATTTAAAGTAAAGTTTTCTTATTACTATTACTGTAATATTAAATTTAATAGTGAGTGAAATTTGTATTTTGTTTTAATATTTGTTTTACTGAATTTGAATACGTCGTAACACCCATATCGTTGTTAGTTATGAATGAAAATAACATAATTATAAAGTAAATATTAAATGAATAGTAACCATGGCTTTTTATTTCGAAAGTTCCCCTAACAATTTATCAGCTTTAAATAACAAGCTACCTCTCAGCTAACCTTAGCTATCCTCAAATCCGAAAATGGAACAAAAAACTATTATCGAATCCGCAAGCAAGTATCGCATAAAATCGCAAAGGTAAAGTAATACTAGTGCTGTTCATAGAATTAAATACAGAAATATGATGATAGTTGCTGTAAGCTAAGTAAGCCTACTAAAAAAAGTTCATAAACAGATTCATAAACTTTGTAAAGCAGTCTATTTATGCCCACAAATGTTAACATTTGATAATAGTTCTTAGTCTACATAGCAAATTAGTGAAGAATTATAGCTTATTCATTGTTCTAAAATTTTCGGGAATTTTCCACGCTTATTTTTGGAGTTATTCTATATCACAACGTCGATGACGTCGGCATCCCGCGTCTAGGTTGACGTCTGAATACCTACAACGTAAAACGGCTGTGCCGCACTTTAAACCCATGCTTCCGTCGCGTTTTGCGGCACAAGACGGGGCTGCTATTACACGTGAGTTTTAAAGTATGTAGTGATAATGAATTTACTATTTTTTTATCGTATTGTTTGCCTGTACATGTAAAAGGCAAGTATCATATCGACGCTTGAAAGGCGCTTGAAACGTGACTAAGCGACAATGCGTGAACTTTACAGTAGACTAATTTAAAGTTGAAATACCTGAAAAAAATTCTATTTTAACGAGTCTAGCTGTAGGATTGAAATGATTTTAATAGACCTAGAAATATATTTTTTTTCCTATCATTTAAGTACAAAGCAGTTATTGTCGCTTAGTCACGTTTGCCTTTCAAGCGTCGATATGATATAAAATTTATTTATTATATTACCTACCCTACACCAAGTTACACTAAGAATTATGGCATGGTTAATGTATCTTATTCTCCAATTCATCCCATTAAACAAACCGATTTTGTCTGGAATTATTTTTTATTGGTGGGAAGAGAATGGATAAGAGATTGGAGCTGTTTGAATTGAATTATATTGTCAATTCAGTGTTTTTCAGGATTAAATGTATAATGATGATGGCTTAAAAAAAAGAAATTGACCGATTGAATTGCTTATTTATAATGGTATGCTACGGCCTCGGGCCTGTTACTAAAATGGTTCTAGGAATACTATGCGAAAAGTTGCCATTTTGTCGCCATTTTGTTGCCAACATGTCGACACGACACCCGATATGCACCGTGCACATTACCAGCACGCGACGCCACGAGTGCCACGACATACTAGCAATTTCTGAAATCAGTTAGCTAACAGCAGTGGAAGTGTATGGATAAGTACTATGCGTTTAATAAATAACGATTCAGATGAAGACTGAAGAAGATTTGATGCTAATTTTGGGTACATATATGATATTTAAACGACTCAAGAAAAGAGAATAACTAGGCGTTACTGGGTACATGAAATAAATGTACTCCTCATTGTATGATTATTTTTTTTATAGCTTTTGGTACAAAATTTGTTACCAAAGACATATTATTTCCTCCGGTTTTTGAGGATCGTAAACATAATTAAAACTACTTTTACGGCTTAATCTCTCATTTTTAATTTAATGTCTATCCAGGCTACTTCCCATTGCCTGCTTAGATGAAAAAATAGCTATATTGTCAGATTTACTAGAATGTCACACACATGTAATTGTCATAATTGTAAACCTACATAAAGTTCATACATTGCTTGTCATCATTCAAATCTCAAATATATTAAGTGTATAATCTATGATTCAAATAAATATTTCTTTTTTGTTTCTACTCGGTATTTACAAAAGCTTAATTTAATATACCATAATATACCCTCCGCTTGTAGATGCACCAAATTCACTTTTGGCAATTTTATTATGGGTATTCGAAAAAAAAAGGATCTTGATGAACACAAAGTCATAGTTTCCTACGAAATGGGAGGATTCAGATTCGTGTAAGGTTTTCATCTAAACGAAATTGTTTTGTTGTTATAATTACAAAATTGTGTAAAATGCACGAAGCGTATGAAGTTTCACATCTGCTTAATGCCACCGTGCAGATCGAAGCAATAGCTGCATTCGGTAAGATTTATATACATTATAAACACTATAACATATTATTTAATAAAACTTGAACGGCTTCATCTCAGATTTATTATTTTCAAATAATATGGTTTGCACTTATCTAACACTTAGATGGAGATGAAACCTTGAAAAAAATGTCAGACTTCAAAGTACCTTGTTTTCTGTAAGCAAATAAATAAACATAATACTTAATATTATTAAAAAAAATATTGCAGTTTTACTTATATATTCATAAATTATATTCTGTCCTCTTTAATTCACAATTCTTCTTTATTTATATTCCTATAAGCACGATAAAAAAAACTGACTCCTTCGTCGGCTTATTGCAAGAAGTCATTAAGTGACATATTCATTATTTTGGGAAAACGGCATTTTAGTTGGAATTAGTTAGTGATTATGTTGATTAGCCCATATTATCCTTCATACATAACTACAGTGAGAAAAACTGAATGTTTTGGATTGCTTAATATGTATATTAATTAAAACAAGTGAGAGTCGGTAATCATATAACATTATATATTATTTATAAACTAAAACTAAAAGTTAATGACTTCTTGCTACTGTAAGTCGGTTTTATATGTGAATTAATTATTTCTTAAATTAAAATAAACCAACAAAATACTTATCAAATCTTATTGAAATAAACAAAAACGAATATTAACATAATAATCAAAAACATTTTTTTCATAACAGTTGACGTAAGAACTTGCAATAGCTAATATTGCCAAGTACTCACGACAACTTCGCAGTCTCAAAAGTAATTATTGTAGTCTCAAAACTCATAATTTTATTTTTATTTTATTGCTTAGATGGGTGTACGAGTTCACAGCTCACCTGGTATTAAGTGGTTACTGGAGCCCATTGACATCTACAATGTAAATGCGCCACCCACCTTGAGATATAAGTTCTAAGGTATCAGTATGGTCACAACGCTGCCCCACCTATATAGAGGAGGGCCATTTGGATTGTTGATAATCCCATCCTCACGTATCGTTTGGAACCTCTGGGTCTGCGGAGGACTTCGGTTCCCTCTGTATTTTGTACCGTATGTTCCATGGGGAGTGCTCTGAGGAATTGTTCGAGATGATACCGGCATCTCGTTTTTACCATCGCACCGCCCGCCACCGGAGTAGAGTTCATCCATATTATCTGGAGCCACTACGGTCATCTGCAGTGCGTTTCCAGAGATCTTTTTTGCCACGTACCATCCGGCTATGGAATGAGCTCCCCTCCACGGTGTTTTCCGAGCGCTATGACATGTCCTTCTTCAAACGAGGCTTGTGGAGAGTATTAAACGGTAGGCAGCGGCTTGGCTCTGCCTCATTGCTGAAGTCCATGGGCGACGGAAAACACTCACCATCAGGTGGACCGTATGCACGTCTGCCTACAAGGGCAATAAAAAAAAACCCTTGAAGCCGAAACGCATTTCTGCTTCGCGGCAGAAATAGGCGGGGTTGTGGTACCCACCCGTACGGACTCACAAGAAGTCCTACCACCAGTAATTACGCAAATTATAATTATGCGAGTTTATTATACGATATTATTCCTTCACCGTGGAAGTAGATCGTGAACATATTTTGTTAAGTACGTATTTCATCAGAAAAATTGGTACCCGCCTGCGGGATTCGAACCCCGGTGCATCGCTAGATACGAATGCACCGGACGTCTTATCTTTTAGGCCACGACGACTTAAATAATAAACTAAAAATAATTTTCTTCTCCCTGTTAGTCAATCACTCATGTATTCATTCAATCATGTATTTTTTTATGAAAATTAGGAATTGAGCTTAAACACCATACAAAAACATAAAACAAATAAAAAAATATCTAGGTTAAAAAAATCTGTATCAGAGGTTTTTTCTTCAGGAAGATAATTCTTTATCAGGTATATTATTATACCAATGGTGTAGCTCTGCAGGCTAGGTCTTTAAAATTGGAAACGTAGTCATACCTGTATTGAACAATTTTAAGTCGGTTTTTCCAAGCTTGAAGCATTTAACCTTCAAACACTGTAGTCCTACAGTGTCAATTGACTTATTAAACATTAATTTGTTTCTCAACTCTTTTAGGCTCAAGATATCAGAGTGGCTCATTACTATAGGTTCATACGGCGTCTTTGCTGTTTTTTTTCTTTTTTAGCTTTCTGTTCGATCTAGCCAATCTTAAAACATTACAGAGGTCTATCATAGAAAAAATTGGCATAAGACACATTTGATTCTCGATAGAACTATGCATATTATCGACCTCCATATTATGTGTGTGGCCCAATTCTAAATACTTACGTTCAACCACCTCAAGGTGGGTAACTTGAACTAAGTATAGCATTAAGAATAACAGAAACTGATTACGTTCTTGCATCAGCTCGCTGAGTTTCTCGCCGGGTCTTCTCAGTGGGTTGCGATTCCGATCCGGTAGTAGATTCATTCACGAAGCAGCTGTTCTTGAGTTGTTAGGTCTTCTTCGGAGGCGCACGGACAGCTGTTAGCAAATCCCACCCCTCTTGGCTGAGCCTTTGCTAGCCCACATGTCCTGGTGAATCTGGAAAGGCCTCCGGGCCACCAGTAATCCTTCAATCCTAAAAAAATATAAAAAAGCCTGTCTGGTGTTACAGTGATTACTGCAGCTCATAGAGATCCAACGTGAAAGCCACCACCCATCTTGAGACCCGAAATCTAAATCTAAATTGTTCCGTATACTGCTTCGCTTCGATGGTGGTACCAACTCGTACGGGCTTGCCATACGCCATACCAACCATCCTATCAGTAAATACAAGTTGGCAATCGTAGTCCACTGGTATGATTCTCAGATAACGATGTTGCCCGTTCTCCAGTGTATCATTTAACATCTTCTACACCCGTGGAAAGAATGATGCTATTGTAGGTCAGGTGTTTGCTTGCTAGGTTGTGCGAAAGTTGTTCAAAACTTCCACTTCTCCAACATCTTGCTTCCTCGTCCTTGTTTGAAACATTTATTTCGTTGCATTTTGTCAGAAATCATTAACTTCTATAACAGGCGTGGTAATCAATGTATCTCGCCGCAAACTGAGCGAGCGAGGCAGTACTCTTTCGTCCCGCGCAAACCCACCCTCACCCGTGTTCGTCGGTTTCGTCTTATGCCCCGTGTTTCCTAGACAAGCTGTTTTGTCGCATTTCACCAAACCCTATATAACTCACTAAACTACAATCGAGGAACCACATAGCCTGCAAGAATTTACTATGTTCTTTTAATCGATGTTAACTTATTAAAATCATGCCATCAACAAAATGGAAAAAATAAGGAAAAAGAATAAATGATTTTATGGAAATCTTAATATTATGATTTATATTATATTAATATCGATAAAAATCATTAAGATTACTTATTGTGCATTTGTGATGAAATGATTCATTACAGAAACTAACTAAATGTAAATAATGAATTTTATCGAAATGCAATTTTAAGCTATATTATACTACACTGTTTTGATAAAATTAATTAGATGCTGAAAATGAGTTCTGTAATGTAATGTATGCTGTTTTCAAATAATTATCCATTTAATAAAAATAACTAGTGCTGCTTAGTGAATCTTTGTAAATGCCTGACTTCCAAAGTTGCAATTATCAATTTTCTACCAAAGACGTAACGGCTAAAATTGGCCAGCTAGAAATTAGTGTGTTTTTGGATTTTGTAGAATATGCAAAAATGAGCCCATTTCAGATAAAAACGCATTTAGTGATTTTTTGCAGTTAATGAGTTCTTGCAATAAGCCGACGCCTTTGTATAAAAAATTAACAAATGCAAAATTCAAATTTCAACAAATAACAATTAGTTCTTTTACGTCAAAAACTAAAATTTTCAAAACTTTAATAAATATAAAATAGAAATCATGAAACTGAACCGTAAACCTATTTTAAAATCATTTCTGCAACAGGCGATGTAACAGAGTGTGTAGTAATATTGTGAGCCTTAATTTTTAAAGACATTAACTTAAATCTGTGACAAAGATATCACCGATTTTATTATTATCTAGATATTTTTTTACAGAAATAAGATTCAATTAATATTTGAATCAAACTGAACCTATGCCTGCAAATTTAACTCTATCAAACAATGTTTATTTGTTGAACACTATGTAATGCCCTACTATGTATTGTAGTATTAGAGGCTTAAAGTGAGATCTTTAATTTGTTTATTGTACAAATGTCATATTTTACAAATATATCACAATGGCATTTGCTGTAGGTCTTGGAGGATAGGGAGATAACACAAAAAAGAATACATGGAGGTTTATTATCTATAGAAAATTATATAGGTAGGATTGATATTGGCATCTTTTAAAATACCACAATTTACCAACCTTAAAGTAATAAAGTAACTGTAAAAAGTTAAATTAATAATAAAGTTGTAAAGTTTCAATTTAATTAAAGAAACATGTGATTTCTGTTGTATTTTATTATAGATAAGATGTATAAAATCACATCATGTTAGAAATAACCGTTACTATCCACAAAATCAGCTAACATTCATATTGTCATTTTACAGAGAATAACCTATTATTAGGTACGAGGCAAGGCCATTTATTGATGTACTCTTTATCAACAAATAATGAAGAGCAAAAGTATCAGGTACATTTGTTAAGATACAGGAAGAATTTTAGCAAAAAACCTATTCAGCAAATTGAAGTTATACCAGGTATTTATACTATTGTTTTAGTCAACTTATGTTTAAATAATTTTATTAGATGGTGCTAGTAAGTAAATTTGGTATTAGAGAATAGGTTGTGCTTTACATACTCAAGTTAAAGGATCTTACAATAGTTTATACACTCTGGGTATATGAGTATAATATAATCCTGGTCTTTTCTGGCAACTGCTATTGTAATCTCTTAACTCAATTGCAATAGCAGTACCCAATGATCAATAATCTTTCTCCTTTCCAAATGCTTTCTGTCTTCTACCCTAACTTTAAATTTAAAGGTTAGGTATTGATTGGGTAATCCAATTCTATTCACTCATCATTTGAATGCGTATTTTTTGTCTGTAAGTGATGGTGATCACTCACTCGTGACAGCAAAAAAAATAAATTATATAATTATGTGTCATAATGGTTCTGTGAACAAAGATTCTATTGATTTAATTCATACTACGATCTTTTCTATAAGAAATTTTTTGTATCTGATTGTTGTGGTATCGGTGCTTTCTCCTATACTGCAATAAAATGTTCAGAGCTGTTACTTATACAGTAATATTTTTGCATTTCAGATGAAAATCTATTATTATGTCTGACAGATTCTACACTAGCTACATACAACATTAATGGTGTTAATTTTCCATTAATAAAAACTTTTGAACAGACAAAGGGTGCTTCACTTTTTGCTTTGGATTGTAAGGTTAGATTCATTGAAATATCTAGCTTTCGGATTAATTCATTTCTGTTACTGACATCAAGAGGCTTGTTGTCACCTATGCTGCCATATCAGATTGAAGACTGGATTTTTATCAGTGTAGTAGAAGAGATTATAAACCAACTGCTAGGTGTTAAGTGGCTACTATTGTGTACACTGCAGCATGAATACTGTTGTCCACCTGTAGAAACAATCTCAGTCTGAATTTTTTTCAAATTATAATATATCCTTTTAAGTGGACATGGCAATAACCATGGCATTCCCTCAAATTTGAGGGAATCGTGGGAATACTTAAGTAATGTAGTAATAACTTAGGGATAATAGTTCCGTAGAGGGATGAGATGGAACTCATGGCATGTACGGTTATTCTACTATATCTAATCTTCATGTCACATAATCCATATTTCATTTATTGCTTCTTTATGTTCAAGACAAAATAGAAAATATTTGTTGGAGAGTTTCTCTTCTTCTTATAACTTCCCAACAATCCTTTTCTATCATATTATAAAAATGGGCTCCAGTTATGTTCACAATTTAGTGAAAGTATTTAAATTTCTTTTATTTTAAAACCTTAAAAGGTTAAGTTGATAAAAAATGATATTATATTAAAATTGAATTGACATATTTTATATTTAAAATAATCCATTTCATTACCGCTGCACATTCACTAGCATTAAAATTGTAAGATTATAAAATGTGACATTCTAGTATCAATCCATTGTTACTGCTTGGTAGAACACCCATTAAAATTCATAATATTACTATTCAATTTTCAGGTTTCATCTAGTAATGGTGCAGCGTCATCTGATGTTCGCCTTTGCGTTGCAGTAAGGAGGAAACTTCAAGTGTACTGCGGGAGTAAGGGTGAATTTAAACACATGCTAGACCTAAATATACCAGATGTACCTAAAGTAATGGCCTGGGGTCTGCAGTATCTATGTGTGGGATTTAAAGCGGAGTACACCCTATATGATGTAAGCAAACATACAGTGAAAAGCATGAACCAATGAATGATTTGTTAAATATAGCTTTTTTTTATTGCTTAGATGTGTGGACGAGCTCACCGCCCACCTGGTGTTAAGTGGTTACTGGAGGCCATAGACATCTACGACGTATATGCGCCACACACCTTGAGATATAAGTTCTAAGGTCTCAAAAGTATAGTTACAACGGCTGCCATGTTTGTGTTTGTGTCTATTCTAAATCTAAATGAGGACGATGCTGGTATTCACATTGGTAGCTCCCGTGATTACTTAATATCCAGTTGGCTTTTCCGCTGTCTTTTTTTGGCCCAAGTACACCTTAGTGCCAATAGTACTTTATTAGAAGTTGATCTTGAATATGAAGTACAAATATAAAGAGAAGAATCTTAGCTTTGAAGCTAAGATTTATTCTCAATGTTATGCTTGTTGTTTATATAATGTTCAATGATCTAAAAAGGTTTTTTACATTAATTATTGAGTGATTGGTAAGACAGAGGTGTCATCCTCAAGTAATTAGATAAAAAATATGACAACTCAGAATAATCGTATTGTCTAATAATCACTGGCCATATCTATAAAAGTCGATATGTTGTATCTAAAAATAGTTTGTTCCCTATAGGCTCCGAAACAGCTGGACCGATTTCGACGACATTTTTAGGAAATCTTAGCGATCGGATCAAAGTAAAATCAAAGATTTAGAAATATATGTATAAAACCAAAAATTAAAAAATATATAAATTAACAGTTAAATAATTATGTCATTAAATAATATAAAATTAGAGAATGTAGGCATTATGTTACGAGGTAATCTGTGAAAATGGCCATTGAATTTCACACCTCAGTTCAAGCGAGCTCGCGCCTCGACATGATGATAGCTGCTTTTTGATACGAAATATGCAGAAGCTCGCTCACTCATAAGCAAAAAGATATAGTCGATTTACATAGTTACATACCGCATACCATTTTGTTACATTTTCCAGGTGTCAGATGGAAAACCAAAAGAACTATTTCCCACAAGTAGTTCTAAATCATTAGAGCCAACTATTTCTAAGTACACAGAGACATCTTTCCTAGTAGGACGTGACCAAACTTCAGTTCTTATAGAGGAGTCTAATAAAAATGTCGATATAAAGAAAACTATTAAATGGAAGGAGGCGCCTCTTGCTGTGGGTAAGTTTGTCGGTTTATTGTTCTATTTGATATCTGTATCTCATCAACTAAGCATACGCTTGTCTCAAAGCTCTAAACATAACCTTTCCTCCGACTTTAGCATTAAATCTCTGACTAATAATCGGAGCTGCCCACCGATGTACTTATTGAAAATATTGCCCATTTCTGCCGAGACTTTATGAGTCCTTACTTCAATACAACTGAGATTTGCACCTAACTTAGGTATTTTGTGTTTGTGGGACCCATCCAATTGGAATCTACGTTATTGCTGTGACTTATGAACATCGTCTTTCCCGATGCTGCGGACTGAATGGTAAACAGTCGACATCGCCCAAAACACGTAATTTTTGATCCCCCGATCTGCTAACGGTGTTTTCATGTACATCAAGTACCGATTATTCCTCTCGTCGAACCTGTTGCCTGCGGCGAAGGGCTCGGCGAGTAAATTAACCCACAGACACAGTCCACTGAGTTTCTCGCCGGATCTTCTCAGTGGGTCGCGTTTCCGAACCAGTAGTAGATTCTGCAAAACACTGCTCTTGCTAGGGTTAGTGTTAGCAACGTCGTCAGGTTTGAGCCCCGTGAAATCACCTACTAATTCGGTGAATCTAGAATAACCCCTTGAGGTTACTAGAATAGGTAGGAAAAAAGTAACAGCAGGTACTGGATTTATCTGTCCATGTACGTTAATAAGAATCTGTTCGGCGTTTGAAAAGAGCTCAAGTCATTGCATTGTACATGAGCTCACGATTTAGTCCGTATTAACTGGTTATATTGCCAAACATTACAGCGTGAATTCCGCAAGTCTTAGACATATGTATATAGGTCTAAGTGTCTCTCATAACGCCCAACCGTTGTCCCACCCTACCAACTGGAAAGTACTATTGCGACATATTAGAGACAAGTTAGACGGTACCCTAATGTGGGCTTATAAAACGTCAATACCGATAAAGGCTGTTGACCGCAGTATGCTGCTACGGTATTCAGAGAACACTGCTATCCATTCTCTGGTGAATCTGATTGCTTTTTACGACTTAATAAAATACAATCACTTTTAGTGTGGGATCAGCCGTTTGTACTGGGTCTATTGCAAGATCAAGTTGTTGTGCAGACTGTGGAGCCAGCGTTTTATATACAATCATTGTCCGAATTGAATAAAGCAAGACTGATGTACAGGTAAAATGTAAATATATTTATATCTTTATATATATCATTCTTCTGTATGTGTTTATGTCACTGAACTCCTCGTATACGGCTGGTGTTTGTCATTGAACTCGTATACGGCTGGACCGATTTGAATGATTTTTTTGTATGCAATCATTCATTCCATTCATTTTGTGTATGCAGGACAACGTCTGTCGGACCCGCTAGTCTATACTAATATATAAATCTACAGTAGTTTTTACGGATGGATGATAGGTTGATATTTATAGGAGTGTTGGATTCCCTACACCAATTGCGGAGGCGTTAATGATGAGAATCTTTGTGGGGGTGAGAAATAATAATGTTTATTTTAAATGCCCAGCGAAGCGGACGGGTATAGCTAGTATATTTATAAATAAAATACGCCGTGAACCACATCAGTGAACTAACATAATTTCTGTGTTCGTTAGTTAGCTGGATACATTCCGTATTTTTCAGATGCAAACGAGGCTTAATATTCGTGGCTTCCGTCGGGCAGGTGTGGTGTCTCAGCTTAGTCGACATAACGAAACAAAGGCAACAGTTACTGAAAGACAAACAGTTCCAAATAGCTATAGAGTTAACTGTAAGTACTAACCTTTAACTTTTCATTATTTATAGAAAAATTTATATTTTTAACCGACTTAAAAAAGTCGAGGTCTCCAATCCAATTGTTTTTTTTTTTATATGTTACTTTAGAACGTTTTTCTAGGTAAAGCGATTTTAAAGAATCTTATTTTTATTTGAAAACTGATGCCTTTCATGTGGTCCCATCTAAATGTTATCCAAATCTTTTACCCATAGTGTTTTAGTTGTAACAATAAGTTGTGTAATAGAAGAGTAAACACACGACACACGACCTTTTAATTTCTAGTAATTGTTAATTTTTGTAGGTTTTTTTTTGCTTTTGTAGGCAGACGAGCATACGGCCCACCTGGTGGTGAGTGGTTACCGTTGCCCATGGACTTCATCAATGTCAGGGGCAGAGCCAAGCCGCTGCCTACTGCTTAAAACTATTTCTTCGAGATTAATATATGTAATTTAGAAACATTTTATGTCAATACAATTAAATGAGACGTCCTCGTATTTATCCTCGTTCGTTTGGCGGAAAAACAACATTATCCTATAAATAAATTATTTTGTTTAAATAACTTTGATTTTAAATCAATCCGTGAGTCGAATCGAACCTGACGTTTTTGTGAGGAAGCCTAAATTACATTTAAGTTCTGTGAAAGTTACACTACTCGTGTGGGAGAGTTGTGTACGGTATTCGTGTTGCTCGTGTCGTGCCCTATTTTTTTTTCAATAATAGTGATTATACTATACTCTTATCTGTTAAGATCACCAAACTTCTCGCGGAACTGGCTTTGAAATAGGCAACTGGTTAAGCAATTCTTCGTTATCTTAAGTTTTAACTGCTTCTGTTTGTTTTTTTTTCTTTATCCTTAGGGTGTTTATTTATTTAGAAAAACAAGATGTCTGCTATTGTAAAATATTACGTGCCGGAAATATTGATTCATTAGCTCTTGATCGCAACAACCGGATACTAGGAAATATCTTACTCTGCTGACGTATTTCTATTTTAGCATGCAACATTTAGTTCTGTAATTTAGGATAATAAGGTGTTTTGAACTTGCCGTTATTGAAAATTATATCGGTAGTATGTTCGCTTTTTCTTCCTTGGTGTCACTTCTATCTTGTTCCCCAATTTCAATGTCTATTGGTGATGTCTTAAAAATAAAATGTCATCCGCGCAAAGAATAATTTATTTAATGTAACTCGTTTTAATGTGTTTTCGAAGTTACTGGCGTTTCTTTCACAGTTGACTGTCTCATCAGGATTCAATTCAATTTAATTCGCTCTCTGTCGTGATTTTACTTATAGCCTAATTTTTTATTTATTTATGGGAATGTAAATATTAAAAAAGATTAAATATAAACTATGGTTAAAAAAGTTAATTTCGACATTAGCCCCGCTTATTTGTAAAGTGATGACTGTACAAAAGTTATTCGTTGCCTCTTATTCCTAGCGAATATTGAGGAAGGCTTAATCCATATATACATAATTATGATGAACTCAGGCGACATTATCTTATGAAAAATCCTTTATGAACAATAAAATCTGGCAAAGTATATGTAATACCGGTATTAAACAAATACATATGTATATCGACATTATTAAAATTGTTCGACGCTAAAATTTATTCTACCTAAAGATTAAAAGTCAGCTTAACATTTAGTTCGGCGTTGACAATAGTTGCTGTGGTATTATTATTTTTAACGGTAGGCAGCGGCTTGGCTCTGCCCCTGGCATTGCTGAAGTCCATGGGCGACGGTAACCACTCACCATCAGGTGGGGCGTTTGCTCGTCTGCCTACAAAGGCAATAAAAAAAAAATTACAGTGTACTCAATTATACGCGTTACCCAAGTCCTTGTTTTTCGTTTAAAACAAATCACGTCATTAGTTACTGATCGGTCCAACTATCCAACTTTCAATAACGTTATAAGGAAAATGTGAATGTTTATAACGTACAATCTAGAACTGTTTAAAACTGATAAGCGACACTTTTAACTTTTACGTGATCAGAAAAATAGTTTACATGGCAGTGCGTGACTTATATAGATACAAATTTATAAAATAAATCGAATAGTACTTAGTTTTTTAAGTGTCCATCCGTTAATTTCGAAATGTTAAAAAGCAAAGTCAAATATAATAAGAGACAAAAGAAAATTATTTCGATTTTGAATGTGAGTATAATTGTGGCTTCCTTATGAACTTGTTCAGGTTTCACGACGATGCCTTTCACAGTAAAAAACCGTAGAGGAACCATTGCTTTACTGTTAAGCGTGAGTATTTGTGAGCATCAATGTCAAATGCAACATTCGTGTTTCAAAAACATGTAGAACGAATTACACTAGGCCTTCAAGGAATCAACGTTCTGTCAGATTTTATAATATTCACTCTGACTCGAATACTTAGGTATTCTAAGTTAACATCGTGTTTTGTTACATTCGGACACGTCAATTCGGATCCTCCCGATCCAGTAACGGTACTTTTAGGTACCTCAAGCACCGGTTATCGTTCTCGTCGAACCCGCCGCTTGCGACGAAGGGCTCGGCGAGTAAATTAACCCACAGACACAGCCCACTGAGTTTCTCGCCGGATCTTCTCAGTGGGTCGCGTTTCCGATCCGGTGTGGGATTCTGCGAAGCACTGCTCTTGCTAGGGTTGGTGTTAGCAACGACGTCAGCTGACCTTGTTAGGGTTACGCTGAAATGGCCTTTCAAAGCTATCAGCTTAGGTAGGGGAAAAAAAGTTACATTCGGTCGTGTTAGAAATTGCTGTGAATGTAAACAGCATGACGCTGGAAATATTATGTAGGTTACCCCGTTTATCATCAAGGTTTTTAAAGAATAACACTGAAACTTCAACCTTATGCTCCAAGTTTGTAGTGACATTCTCGCTTGCCCATGTCTGCGAGATCCGGTAACTGCATCAGGCGGTAGTTGAGCCGACAGCTCAGTAATTTATAAGAAAAAAAAATTTGTAATAAAATAAAGAAAAAATCGACCCACAATTGTAACTGTGAGTATTTTACAGACGCTGTCACAATGCTCGCCCGAGGAGAAAAAACAAAAAATACATTCCATACAAGTGCTGAATGCACTAGAAGACTTCGACAACAAATGTTACACGCAAGCGATGCAGGAATTCGCCAAACTAAACACCGATCCGGCCGATGTCATCAAATTGTTTCCTGAACTAGACGGCCGTACAGACGGTGAGAAAAGTGGAAAGCTGAAAGGGAAAGATTTAGAGAACGCTCTGAACGCACTTATACCGTATTTAGTTGAACTGCGAAGAAAGATCGGCAAGGGCAGTCCCGAACCTAACGGGTCTCCTCCGCAAGAAGGAACCAGCCAAAGAAACGTCGCTCAGCAGATGGAGTTGATTGATACAACGCTTCTGAAATGCTATTTAATGGTAACTAACCTGTACAAGTTTTGTTTATCGTAACCGTATTCATTAAAACCATAACAAGGTATTACTGAAGTGAGCGGAAAGATGATGACATGTTTTTTTTTTATTGCTTAGATGGGTGGACGAGCTCACAGCCCACCTGGTGTTAAGTGGTTATTGGAGCCCATAGGAGACATCTACAACGTAAATGCGCCACCCATCTTCAGATATAGATTCTAAGGTCTCAGTATACTCGCAACGGCTGCTCCGCCCTTCAAAACAAAACGCGTTACTGCTTCACGGCAGGGCAGTGGTACCTACTCGTGCGGACTAACAAGACGTGCTACCGCCAGTAATTACGCAAATTATAATTTTGAGGACTTGAACTAATGCATAGCGGTTGAATCCATAGACGATACAATGTCGCTTTTTTATTGCTCTTTAAGGCATCGAGCATATAGCGGACATGATGGTGAGTGGTTACCGTAGCTCGAGGATGTTAGTAATGTAAGGGGCAAAGCCAAACCGCTGCCTACCGCAATATTGATTGACACGTGAGGTCCACCTTGACACACGTGGTGGAAGTCAAAATCGCTTTGTAATAACTTCATACACAATCTCCAATCGGTACGCATCGCCGCTCAGCCATTAACAAGAGTCAGCAGATAATAAAAATTGAATAGTAAATATGTAAATAATAAACTAACTTTTAAGGGTGTGTATATGCATACAATTGAAAATCGCTCAATGAGTAAATTTGATTTTTTTTAGCATACAAATATGATATAATGTTCTTACACGATTTGAAACTTCCGTTTAAATCTATACTAATATATTATAAATCTACAGCGGTTTTTACGGATGTTCCGTTATAACTACTGAACCATGCATCCGATTGACTTGAAAATTGGTATCCATGTAGAAAATACATATACTTAATAGATAGGCTAATATTTATAGGAGTGTTGGACACTCTAATAATAATGACAATAAATAATAATGTTAATTTTAAATGTCCAGCGAAGCGGGCGAGTACGGCTAGTTGCTAATATAATGATAAATCACTACATAGTATAAAACAAAGTTGCTTTCTCTGTCCCTATATCCCTATGTATGCTTAAATCTTTAAAACTACGCAACGGATTTTGATGCGTTTTTTTTAATAGATAGAGTGATTGAAGAGGAAGGTTTATATGTATTTTTACTGGTGGTAGGACCTCTTGTGAGTCCGCACGGGTAGGTACCACCACCCTGCCCGTTTCTGCCGTGAAGCAGTAATGCGTTTCGGTTTGATGGGTGGGGCAGCCGTTGTAACTATAATTGAGACCTTAGAACTTATATCTCAAGGTGGGTGGCGCATTTACGTTGTAGATGTATATGGGCTCCAGTAACCACTTAACACCAGGTGGGCTGTGAGCTCGTCCACTCATATAAGCAATAAAAAAAAAATAACTTCCATTAAATAGTGGAGAAATCAATAATTAATTACAGTTTCCGAAGCGAAGCGAGGGCGGGTCGCTAGTAAAACATATTATATTGATTAACTTATTCCGATACGCGTGTAATGGCAAGGCTGTAAGGTCTAAATCTGCGAACCTTATTCACACGGCCTGCTAGAATAACAAGGTGATTTGTGATTTTAGACAAACGACGCATTTGTCGCGCCCCTGTTACGTTTGAACAATTGTCGTTTAGAGGAGGCCGAGAAGACATTACTGCAACACGGCAAGCACAGCGAACTGATAATACTGTACCAAACTAAAGGGCAGCACACGAAGGCGCTACAGCTGCTGCGGGAACAAGCCAAACAGCCCGACTCCAGCCTCGAGGGATATCGGGGCACTAAGAACTACTTGCAACAGTTAGGTGCGTCATTAACGTGATTGAATTTATTGCTCTAATGTTTTTTTTTATTGCCTGTGTAGGCAAACGAGCACCTGATGGTGAGTGGTTACCGTCGCCCATGGACTTCAGCAATGCCAGAGGCAGAGCCAAGCCGCTGCCTACCAAATTATATCAAATAATATAAATTACTATCTGACCTGGCAAACGTTGTTTTGCCATATATAAGATTTCTAGGGAATTTCTAGTGTAGAAAAAAAAACTAACTTATTGTGTGTAAGGATGTGGTCAATGAGTGAAAGAAGCATGTAGCGCTATGAACGACGAGGAAATATAAAAATAACAAAACCTCATTCAACCACATAATGCATCATTATTACAAAAAAAATGTCCAAAAAATAAAAAAATAAATGTTAGGGGTGGACAACCCTTATCACTTAGGGGTATGAAAAATAGATAGTAGCCGATTCTCAGACCTACTGAACATGCATATACAATTTCATAAAAATCGGTAAAACCGTTTCAGAGGAGTATGGCAACTAACATTGTGACACGAGAATTTTATATATAAGATATCAAAATTATAAAAACTAAAACTAAAAAAATCGTTACAGGTGCCGAGCATATAAATTTAATATTCAACTTTTCCGATTGGATTCTGAAAGAGAACCCCGAGGAGGGCCTGAAGATATTCACGGAAGATAAAATCGAAGTCGAAAATTTACCCCGTCCGAAAGTACTCGATTTCTTACTGAGAGAACACGAATCGCTTGTGATACCTTACCTGGAACACATAATACACACGTGGAACGATACGAATCCATTGTTCCACGACGCCCTAATAAACATGTACAGGGAGAAAATAATTAATAAGAAAGCGAATATTACCGAAGAAGAATTGCTGCATACGAAGTCGAAGCTGTTGGCTTTTCTAGAAAAATCGACTCACTACACGCCCGAGAGAGTGTTGCTTCATTTCCCTACCGATGGATTGTTTGAGGAGCGCGCCGTGGTGCTGGGGAAGCTGGGACGACACGAAATGGCGCTCGCAATATATGTGCTGATATTGGGTACGTAGTAATAAATATGTAAATAATAATCTAACTTTTAAGGCTGTGTATATGCATACAATTGAAAATCTCTCAATGAGCAAATTTGATTTTTTTAGCATACAAATATGATAAGATGTTCTTACATGATTTGAAACTACCGCTTAAATCTATACTATCTATACTAATATATAAATCTGCAGCGTTTTTACGGATGTTCCATTATAACTACTGAACCATGAATCCGATTGACTTGAAAATTGGTATCCATGTAGAAAATACATATACTTAATGGATAGGCTAATATTTATAGGAGTGTTGGACTCTCTAATAATAATGACAATAAATAATAATGTTAATTTTAAATGTCCAGCGAAGCGGGCGAGTACGGCTAGTTGCTAATATAATGATAAATCACTACATAGTATAAAACAAAGTTGCTTTCTCTGTCCCTATATCCCTATGTATGCTTAAATCTTTAAAACTACGCAACGGATTTTGATGCGGTTTTTTTTAATAGATTAGAGTGATTGAAGAGGAAGGTTTATATGTATAATAACATCCATTAAATAGTGAAGAAATCGATAGTAAATTACAGTTTCCGAAGCGAAGCGAGGGCGGGTCGCTAGTAATAATTATACTAATCCTCTCGCACCTCTTGCATTTTAACACTAATCATACTAACACTTACTGGTTCCCTTATTCTACCATAGCGGGTAGATATAGTAGTATACGACACGTGATACTCTAATTAAACAAAACAAAACAAAAAGAAATAGTATAATAACTGTAGATTAATTGGTAAGAAAAAGTCATAAAGTCAAATGCCTAAAAGCAATAAGATGATACGTGCATTTTCAATGCAAAAGTTCAAAATGGGTCATTTGACCCGTTATGGTATGTTTAGTGTTAATAAACCCTTAATTAATTAACAAATCTCGATAACGAATTTAAATCTTAAATTTAATACTTTCATCGGTACCGACAAAAGAGACGACAATAATAAAAAAAATATATAAAACATACAGTACGAAAAAAAAAGGTTGCAGAAAAAGAACAAGTTTACAAACTAAATTTAATTCGAAAAAATTACAATTTAAATGTTACTCTAAATTAATTTGACATGGTGTGTCTTGATCGGTGTGAGACCCAAGAGTGCTGTGTCTTATATACGAATTGAGAATACGAAGTGGTTGTTAGTCACGTAGTCCCCTCACGTTGTGCCTTGCGTAACATACTTTAAAATAGCTTATTGTTTTTTTTATTGCTTAGGTGAGTGAACGAGCTCACGGCTCACCTGGTGTTAAGTGGTTACCGGAGCCCATGGACATCTACAACGTAAATGCCGTCAACTACCTTGAGATGTGAGTTCTAAGGTCTCAGTATACTTACAACGGCTGCCCCGCCCTTCAAACCGAAACGCATTATTGCTTTACCGCAGAAATAGGCAGGGTGGTGGTACCTACCCGCGCGGACTCACAAGAGGTCCTACCACCAGTAATTACGCAAATTATAATTTTGCGTGTTTGATTTTTAATACACGATTTTATTCCTTCACCGTGGAAGTCAATCGTGAACATTTGTTAAGTACGTATTTAATTAAAAAAATTAGTACTTGCCAGCGGGATTCGAACACCGGTGCATCGCTACATACGAATGCACCAGACGTCTTATCCTTTAGGCCACGACGACTTCAATATATGACGACGACGTTAAAATATTGTGTCAACACTTAAGTCTGTATGTTTTCAGGGGACGTGGAAAGAGCGATGCGATACTGTGAAAACGTGAGTGAAAATCTCAAGGACAAGAGTCAAGACGTTTACGTTATCCTCATGAAGATATTGATGAATCCCGATCAGATTGCCGCCCTTAGCGGACCGCTCGCCAACGTACCAAGACACCCGAAAACGTCAGTGCCCGATCTAGAAACGGCTCTGGATATATTGGAAAAACACGCTGACAAGATCTCTCCCTTAAAAGTAATTTCATATATTTTATTTCTCTGTCGCTGCAGGTTGATTAGTGCCGATGTAAATTGGATTTAAAGGAACTATTCTCCAATCCAAAATACACCTTAACGTATAAGCATATAAGAATATTTATTTGTTATATGAGATTGTTGTTTTATCGACTTCATACTTTTTGTGACCGCAATGGAAAGCAAGCCAGTCGATTATTAATCGTGTTACATTACGTGCAGTACTAGAATGATGGATTAGTAAACCAAAAAAAATACATTTCAAATGATTAGTCACTGGATAGATTTTTATTACCCTTCCCAAATACCTATTCTTAAAAGATGAGACGGACACACAGAAATCCATTGCGGACTGAGCTTCGCGTAATTAAGTTGATAACGCTGATTTATGGACACTTGACTCATTTGGGTTTATGCCTAAAATTAAATATTTATAAATATTTTACTGGTGAAAGGATGTCTTGTGAGTCCGCACGGGTAGGTACCACTACCCTGCTTATTTCTGTCGTGAAGCATAATACGTTTCGGAATGAAGGGCGGGGCGGGGCAGCCGTTGTACTATAAAAACTGAGAACTTAGAACTCATATCTCAAGGTAGGCGGCCGTATTTACGTTGTAGATGTCCACGGGCTCCGGTAACTACTTAACTTCAGGTGACCCGTGAGCCCGTCCAGACACCTAAGCAATAAAAAAAATGTTCAAACAAATTTACGTGTAATCGCATCAGCTTAGGTCATCTTTCCGCGTGAGCCACATGAGACATAGAAGCTTAAATATAGTAGTTAACTCAAAATACATTCAGCCTTTTTGCACCTCGTTGAAGATAATGTTGATAAAGAATAGCATCGTTGTCGTATTACTGTATTGAATGTTGTTTCTCAGGCACTCGCAGTATTACCAGATTCGGTGCCGCTTAGCCGATTGAAACACTTTCTGGAAAGCTCATTAGAGGCTCAACTCACGTTGAAACGGAGAATGCAAATACTCAAAGGACTGTTGTATGCGGAACATATGCAGGTAAGACTATGGCTAATGCCTATTTCATCTTTACCTATACAAAATAGTAGCTTCCGTGGTCTACACAGCGAGACGTCCCGTGACGTAATTATCTACATGATACTTGTAGTCATAAATAATTATACAGGTTGCAAATGGTTACAGTTTTTATTGTTATTATATTGTTATTATAATTGAAATGCTCCAACTTGCGGTGTGTCCGTATTTTGGTAAATGTTCGAAGCTGTTATGGCGTTAATGATAATACACTTAATGTACTCATATCGAGCAATGCGACCATGCCGGTGATCCAATCCCGCAGGAAACATTTCTGCCGCGAAGCAATGTTCCGGTTCGATAGGCAGAATAACTTTTATCCAATACAATTGAAACTTCGGCCTCATTCTTCAAGGTCTATCTATGAACAGCGAAAGGTGCAACTGTGCGGGTCATTGAAAAAAAAAAGTATCAGGCGGCTGGGTGATCTTCAACCCTGTGCTAATAATAACAAATTGTATGTTTTAGGTCCAAGAGCTGAAGCATTACCACGAATCAAAGAGTGTTGTTATAAACGACTATGACGTGTGTCAAGTTTGCAAGAAGCGCTTCGGTCATCAGAGCGCGTTCGTGCGTTATCCAAACGGTGACATTGTTCATTATTCGTGTAGAAGCGATAAATAGAATGTTACCGGCGTTTAATTAATACGAAATTAATTTCAGAACTGCTCTTCGTTTATTGATAGACTATTTTTTGTCTTTTTTTTTTGCGAAGGAATTCGCGATCGTTCAGCCTACATGAGAACTAGTGGCTAGTCAAACTGCTGTCTACCGCATAGAAAATAAATTTGAAAGGAAACTCATTTGCAGAGCCAAATGCCTAATAGCTCTGCAAATGGCATTGGATGATCGCTGTGGTTACCGGTGGTGGTGACGAACTTTGCTTCGGAGGCAAGCGATATGATGGTGAAAAATACAATATTATTTCCATCAATTCGTGAAATCACTACCAAAATTTAAAATGATGTTCAAAGCAAACAATATAATATAATTATGTATTTGTTACAAAAATATTTATTTCTTGAAATGTGTCTACTGTGATAATATGATTGTTAATTTATGCCGCGAGTTGTAACTAATTCGTGACAGCAATTATGTTCAGAATAAAATGTTAGTCGACTTAAGTTATATTTATAATGAAACAGCTATCATTGAACTAAGAACAGTTTTGTAATATTGTCAACGTCGATATAGTATCTCGTTGGTGTAAAAATGTTTATATACGCAACGAATTGTAACGAGAGTTGCTGCCTCTAATTTGATAAAAGAGAAAATCGACTTTATTTTCATTAGTGATAATATATAAAGAGAATGCAATAATAAATTTTATTTAATAATAATATATTGTGAATGAGTTTTTGTATAATATGGCTATGATTTAGAAACTTTATTCAGTTTTCTAGCATCCGATAAACGCATTATGTACACTCATATATAGTGAGTTTCAAACAAGAACGTGCACGTCAATGACCTTGATCTGTCAAAGTTCGATAAAAAATTACGGACAGCAACAAAAAAAAAATTCTATTTTTTAGTGAATTTTTTGCCTAATTATGAAGACTATTAATATGCTTGTTTTAATGAACCATATATATACCTAGTCAGGTCATAAATTCTGTCACATGTTTAATGTAAAATAATTGAAACAAGTTTATTCATTATGTAACCATTCATATACCAAAATGTACTTAACAAAACATAGATTCTTATGACACTAAAGTTTATTCAAAATGACCTCCGTGATTTTGAATACAGGCCTTCAATCTGCGCGGCCAGTCGTCTATCGCAGCACGAACGAGGTCCATGTCAATATCGGCGGCTGCCTTAATCAAGGATGTCTTGAGTGACTCCAAATTGGGATGAGGCTTTGAGCACGCCTTTTCCTCCAAGTGTTGCCATATCTTGTAATCTAACGGATTCAAATCTGGACTGGAGGAGGCCAGTCTTCGTGCCGGATGAAGTCGCTTTCACGCGCCGCCAGCCAGTCTTGTGTGATCTTCGCTCTATGAGCTGGCGTCGAATCTTGTTGAAATACCCAGTGCCTGTTATTGAACATGGTATGAGAAACAGGTTCCACAAGGTTCGTCAGGACTGTATTTTGATACACAACTGCATTCGTTTTTACACCTTTCTCACAAAAATGTACCTCTGTTAAGCCCCAATAAGAAACTCCCAACCATACCATGAGCGAGGATGGAAAATGACCTCGTTGGACACGCGGAATACGGTTGCTCGCTTCTTCACTACTGTGTGCGTACACCTTATCATTTTGTTTGTTGTAGCTCTCTTCTACGGTAAAAATTTTTTCATCCGAAAAAAGAATTTCCCGATATTTTTTTCCCGCGTACCGCTTCAACAAAGCGCGGCATCTCTTCAGTCTCAGGTCCATTAGACGAGCATTCAAACGATGTCCTGTTTTTCTTCGATATGCCCGAAGCCCTAAGTATTCATTTAACACCCTTTTCACCGTGGTTCTGCTTAACCCAATCTGAAGGGCCAACAGTTTCTGCTTACGTTTGGGATTTCTTTGAATTCGCGCCTTCACAGCTTTTATCACTGCTGGAGTCCTAACAGACCGAGGGCGACCACTTCTTGACCTGTCATCTACACTAGAGTCTTCATTGTATCGTTTGATGGTACGATAAACGAATCTTTTGGTTATATTAAAATTTTTCAGTATGTTAAAAATTTGAATTGGCGGGTAACCGCAACGATGCAACGCAATAACTGCAACACGGTCTTCTTTAAGCGTCCACTCCATATTTTTGTAATGAGTAAAATTCTAAAAGTATACATTTTTATTTTCATGAACAATTCGAAATTCGAATTCAATAAACTTTTTTGTGGCCAGCATTCTAAAAGAAAAGTTTTTACTGTGTGACAATACTTATGACCTGACTAGTTATACACCCTATATAATTTTCTTGATATGATGACTACTGGTCGAGGTAAATTTTATTAAACATGAATTTAGATTATATAAGAAAAAACACACCTATTTAAAAATCAAGGCTGCAATCCTGTCGGGCCCTATAATCTATCGATGGGCGACGATGATTATGATCACTGAAGCAGTGGGATGAGTGGAATCGGCAAACTCGAAGATTTGGATTATAAATTAATATTTAAAAATTCCCACCTTTTTTACTGACTTTTCCTATTTTTTTCGATTTGACAGCTATGACGTCACAATATAGCGCAGGTGCATGCATATTCTTATTTGAAACGTATTATAAATAAATAGAATTATAGTTTTATTTAAAAGAAGTAAAAGTATTTTCAATTTGATTATTCGCTTGTATTATTTTGATAATTCCTGTGAATACGCTTGAGTAATATTTTTTTGGTACAGACGGGCGAACGAGCTCATTAGTATAAAGGCTGTTATTTTAAATAAAACCGCGTGACTGATTCGCGGTAGAAACGGGTAGAAGGGTGGCATCGTTTTTTATCGGAGCTATGTCGGACTCAAGCGCCTCTAAAGACCTAGTAGGAGAGGTCGCGGATCGAAGTTTTCGCCCTCTTCCAATTGATCTTAGGAGACTACGCCTCTACGAAGGCACGCGAAGCAGCGCGCAAAACTCGCCTCGCAGAACCTACTACCAACTGAACCCCAACGAGCTCCACTTTTCCGACGGGTTAGTCAGTTAGTTACTTAGATCGACAGAGAGAGTTCTAAGTTTTTACAGTACAATGACTGCCCCACCCTTCTAACTGAAACGCATTACTGCTTCACGGCAGAAATAGGTAGGGTAGTGGTACCTACCCGTGTGAACTCACAAAACGTCCTATCACCAGTAAAATATTTATAAATATTTCATTTTAAATATTTTATCTTTAAATTTCAACACAAATGAGTCAAGTGTCCGTAAATTAACGTTATCAACTTAATTACGGTATCCACGGTTCCACAAAAGGACGATGGCAGCTAGCCGTTGGTTTGTACAATTCACTCTACAGATTTTTTTTTTTTCCTACGTCTGCTGATAGCCTTGAGAGGCTATGCCAGCTTACCCTAGCGTGTGTAGGTGAGCTTACGGGGCTCAAACTGGAGAGTTGCTAACACTGGCCCTAGCAAGAGCAGTGCTTTGCAGAATCTACCACCGGATCGGAAACGCGACCCACTGCGAAGATCCGGCGAGAAAGTCATTTGGCTGAGTCTGTGGGTTAATTCGCTCGTCGAGCCCTTCGTCGCAAGCTACGGGTTCGATGGTCGTTCGGGTTCGGTGACCGGTGCTTGTAGTGTCTAAAAGCACCGTTAATGGATCAGGAGGATCCATGATGACGTGCTTTGGGCGACGTCGACAGTTTACCATTCGGTCTACAGGATCGGGTATGTAGTTTCCAGCGGCCACGACAAGAGGGTTCGGGTTGGTATTCGGGTTATGGTTTCTATGGGTTTCGGTAAAACAATGAATATATTATTATTATTACATATTATATTAATGAATATAGTTTTTTTTATAAAATTTCCCTCGTTGATCCTTTAAATGCTAAAAGTATTGGCTGGGTGGATATCAAAGCCAAGTTCATTTCTTAACCAAGCGCCCGCTATAAGAAGGGAACGGGTGAGTTGCGCTGATACGGTCTACCTCTTTAGCAGATTTTATATTTTGGTTTTCTGGCCTACTCATTAAGGGAAACAGGTTCGAAGGTGAATTTAAATATTACTGCTAGCTGATATCAGCGCCTTGCTATTTTCTTGTCAGATAATTTAATCATAGTATAGTATTCACCGACTTTTAAACGTGTATTTTAAATAAAGTTTATTTCGTTGAAAATGTGTTAGTTAACGACTATGTTACATGCAAACGTTAGAAAACTTGTGTGTGAAAAGTGTTTCCATAAAAACACACAACGAGCAAACTTTTCGAGTGTGAACTTAAAACGTCATAAGTTCAACATCAGTCGGTTGTTTATTTGATGCGATGTTGAAACCGTTAAAACTGCGACGCTATTTATAATACATTTTATTTGTATAGTTAAATTGTGCACAACAATAAAGATTTCTATCTTTTGATTTTAAGGAAATTAAACAATGACATTTCAAGTCCGTATTTGTTACCACTGGTCAGATTGCTTTTTAAATCCATGCATCAGCCCGCTGAGTTTCTCGCCAGATCTTAGTGGGTCGCGATTCCGATCCGGTAGTAGATTCATTCGCGAAGCAGTTGCTCTTGAGTTGTTAGGTCTTCTTCGGAGGCGCTCGGGCAGCTGCAAGCAAATCCCACCCCTCCTGGCTGAGCCTTTGCTCGCCCACCTGTCCTGGTGAAACTTGAAAGGTCTTCGGGCCACCAGTAATCATTCAATCATAAAAAAAGAGATTACTTTTTCTCCTACCTATTAGCTGGTACCTTAATGGGCTATTCCAGCTGCTGCGTGAGCGCATGGGTTTAATCTGAGAAAATTTGCTAACACTAGCCCTATCATGAGCAGTGCTTCGCAGAATCTACCGCCGGATCGGAACAGTGACCTGCTGAGATGATTGCGCGCGAAACTCAGTGGTCGTTGAGATTGTTTCTGATGCGATGTAATCACGTTCCAGCTTAAATGCTTTCATTAATTTATCGCTTTAGCTAGGTGGACGAGCTTATGCCGCACTTGATGATAAGAATTAACAGCCCCATGGACATCACAAAGTGAATGCCGGTTTTCACTATGAGACATGAGGTCAGTCTCCCTCGAATCGGAATTCGTGATTGCTTCGCGTTAGAAATAGGATGTCAGTAAGTATCTGCGTGAGCTCGCAACCAACCTTAGCACAAGTAAGTGTTACATTTTTTAATTTTAATTATTTTTTTATTTTGCCGTTGGTAGGACCTCTTGTGGGTGCGCACGGGTAAGTACCACCACCCTGTCTATTTCTGCCGTGAAGCAGTTATGCATTTCGGTTTGAAGGGTGGGGCAGCCGTTGTAACTATACTTAAGACCTTAGAACTCATATCTCAAGGTGGGTGGCGCAACTACGCTGTAGATGTCTATGGGGTCCGGTAACCTCTTAACACTAGGTGGGCTGTGAGCTCGCCCATCCATATAGGATATTAAAAAAACACGGTGTTATTCTTTATTCATTGAAGTCGTTCGTGAACACGTATTTTAATATGTACTTATGCGTCTTCGGAATTCGAACGCCGGCATAGTCGGATCGCTCGATAATAGTCTGATCGCTTTTGTTATGTCGGTAATGACGACTTCAAACAGGTACGTAGGATAGTTTTTAAAGCTAGAGTGTTCAGTTTTGAGCCCTGTGAGATCATCTACTCACCCGGTTAAACTGATATGGTATCTCACGACCATCAGCTTAGGTAGGAAAAAAAAGGTAGAGTCGGGAAGACGAGAATCCGGGGGCCGGAGGCGGGAATACGCCCGTACGTCCCGGCCCCTGTAGGTAGCGGCCTCCCCCCGGTGAGGGTCAAGGGGCGACCTGAGGGGGTGAGGCCGCGCGGCGCGCTACCAGCACTCTAGCGCGCTGCCGTGGAGTGAATAGAGCGACCGGTCGACGGTGTATCGCGTCCCGACCCGGCAGGCTGGTTCTGGTCCAGCGGGATATTCCGGGACACCAGCGGCACCGTCTGGGCGGCCCGACGGGCTGCCGTACCGAGACGGCCGACGTTTCAGAGCCTTCGATTCGCCTCGAAGGCTCCGTCGGCTGGGCGTCCTTGGGGTGAGCCGCGCCGTCTGGTTGTTCTACATGATGTTTAAAAGAGTCCAGTGATCCCACAAAGTAACCAACCCCACACCTTGAGATCTTGTTTTTACTAAAAATTTCAATTTACATAAACTACCTACTTTATAATGCGCTCAAATTATGTTTTTTTTTTGGTTGACGTTATATACGTGTATACGTTAATAAAATTAATTGAAGTTACATTTTTTCAATCAGATTCCGTCAGTATGAGTCACAAGGCCTTAATTTGCTTATCAATGACGGTGATTATGAAAAATATTAATTTGGGTACATATGCGTGTATGTAATATCATATATGGTGAGTTATGACGCAACATCGGCGTCGACATCGCGATGAACGGGAGCCGCCACTACCGACGCTCAGACGCTCGCCTCTGTGGCCCAATGGATAAGGCATCGGCCTCCTAAGCCGAGGATTGTGGGTTCGAGTCCCACCAGAGGTAAAACGGTTAGCATTTTTGTTAAACAACTGACGTGGCATACTAACTGATTAGAAAAACTTGTTGTCAACAAAATAATAGATTTCTAAGTGTGCCTCTGTAGAATAAAATACACATTTTAATAAAGTACACATATACTGTGCACGTATGTGTTTATTACCTACCCGTTTTCGTTGACATGTACTGTTTATCACTATCAAAGATAGTCATCGATCTTTTTTTAAATTGGATTAATAATGCTTATTATACAGATCATTCATCAATTACCACCACTCTCCAATTTATCTAGTACTAGCGACCCGCCCTCGCTTCGCTTCGGAAACATTAAAAGACACATGAAACCAAAAAAAAAAAATTAAAAAAAAAATTAAAAAAAGTAGCCTATGTTCATCAGGGACAATGTCGGCTTCTAATGGAAAAAGAATTTTTCAAATCGGTCCAGTAGTTTCGGAGCCTATTCGAAACAAACAAACAAACAAATCTTTCCTCTTTATAATATTAGTATAGATATAGATGATCCGGCTATAATGTTCTAAACTACACGTAACCGCGGTTTCACTCGCTTTCAATTTTTTATTCAGAAATAATTAAACACATTACATTTTCCGGTATAGAGAGCTCTTTGTGTCACACCCCGGTCCTTAAACTACCAGTCGACAAGTAACTTCATTTTTACGTAAAATCACGGACACGCGAAAACAATCTTGCTTATTACAAAAAATATACCCAACGATATTAGTGTAAAATAGCATAAATAGATTACGATTATGTATATATCATATTATCATGGATGATTTACAATTGATAAAAGTTTCATTACTGATGCCGTATATGTTAATAATACATCTACAAATACAATAAGTACGTGGGAACTGCTTATATTATATATTTTTATAAAAGCTTAAGGCCAAGGTAGTGTATTCGTTTGCCTTGAAACAAAAGTAAAAAAATATACATATTTAAATAGAATGATGGCTCTTCTGCTTTAAAAATGAGATGTGCGTGTTCGCGGCAGAACTATATAGGTAGGACGATGATCGGTAACCATTTAAAACCAGATCAGCAGCGAGCTCGTTAATGTATCATTAATTCCAATAAACATTTATGATGAAATTATTTAATTACCTAAGATGAACAGACGAACTCATCCGTCTTTCGACCTGTGTGCTTAGTGTGAATTTTTTAACGTTTTCGATAGCGTAAAAATTAACTCAAATTTGTATGCAGTTGAAACAGCGCCCCTAACGGCAAACGTAGGCAAAACGTTCCAACTTTTAAGCTATCGAGAACATTAAAAAACTCGCATTAAGCACACTGGACGAAACACGGTTACACAACAGATGCACGCTGGTTGTATCTACTCGTACTGGCTATACCTATATTATACACCTACCATTAGTATGTATACGCAAATTTAGAAATTTTAATTACACCATGTTTTTTCTTTACGGAAGTAACGTATGTTAGTTACGTATTTCTAAGAAAAAATTAACCTGCCGGCGATATTTAAATCCTGTCATAGTCGCATTATTCGATAACACTATATCGGGAATCCTATACTGAAAGCAACGACACGTCGTAACTCAATAGTTTAGCTCCGATCCGGACCGAATGGTAAACAGTCGACGTCGCCCTAAAAACGTCATTTCTGTTCCTCCCGATCCATTAACGGTGCTTTTAGGTACCTCAAGCACCGGTCACCGTCCTCGTCGAACCCGTCGTTTGCGACGAAGGGCTCGGCAAGCGAATTAACCCACAGACACAGCCCATTGAGTTTTTCGCCGGATCTTCTCAGTGGTTCGCGTTTCCGATCCGGTGGTAGATTCTGCGTAGCACTGCTCTTGCTGGGTTATTTTATTCTTCTTTACTAATTGTTGTTAGTTAATTTATTCTTGAGAATTCTGGGATCTGATAATATATGATAAAATGATTTTTTGTATATATTAGCATTTAGCAAATGTACCGTGGTTTGACGACTTGTATTTTTTAACTAGTATAATCATAGAATCCGAACTATGGTTTCAAATGTTACATTTGCACGTTTTATCATAGTTTTAGATAGCAAACTGTCACCTGATGATTTCATAAGAGTTCAGTTAAATTGACAATGGCATATTTTCGGTCACACACATCACATTTGCCACAGATAAATGTATATGTATACGCTCTAAGTGTCCGTGTGTGTATTTCATACTCATGCCTATTATAAAAGTTTCGTATCGCAGGGAAAGCTGTTAGATATGATAACGATACAATATTAATGATAAGGGTCGGCGAGGCATCGATCAGTCGATACCAGCACGGTCCCTTCGCGACTCTACCAACGTGTTCGCATAATATTATCAACTATGCATCATATAATCACGTTTCGTTAAGTACATGATATAAACTGAGATTTGAGACAATAAATTTCGAAATCATTAATCTGTTTAAAGGTGAAAGTGTGTAAAGTGTATAATGAGAATGATGGCCGAAGGAGATATGGGATATGGGGAATATTATAACTATGACAATAACTGGTCCATCATACCACCGGACTATGGCGCTGACCTCGGTTACCAATTTCGGCAGCAGCAACCCGAGGATGACTTTAGATATAATTCTTATGCGTAAGTAATTCTAATAAAAGAGACAGGTGTGTTTATCGGGAAAAATAAAAATGAAATTGCAAAATTTTCAAATAAAGTAATGGTGTTAGTGAAGCAATTTTTACAAATTCTTCTGTGTCAAATATATTTGAATAACATTAGGGAGTCACTTATTTCGTTATAAACTTATTAAACTTTTGTTTCTCTATTTCAAAAAGAAAACAACTGAAGGACAAGGTCAAATTTAAAAGCAGAATTTAGAGATGTACCCATAAGGCTTTACCGAACAATCGAGTGACGAGTAAGAAGAATCGGTTTTATTTTCACCTTTAGCAGATTACATAGTTAATATGCATTATGATTTCGATGCGCAAATTTAGTGTTTTTAGATCTGTGTACTTTGCCCACCACTAGGATAAACTGGCGGCCTTAAAAAAACAGGGATTTATCACCCTTGAAATAATTTATTTGCACGGTGTGAGCCGTGCGTAGTCGTGAAGCGAACGCCCTTAGTAGTTAGTTATGTGCGTAAGAAGACTGCTAAGGTATACCGCAATATATCACATATTATGTGGAATTGTAAATATTAGTGATTTCTAAAAACCCCTAAGTTTTTCGGGTATTCGGCACAAAAAAAGTTGTTACGAATTTATATCTTGCTTTGATTTTTATTCAAGTTGATTGTAAAATATAGCTGTTATATTTATTCTCTTAAAGAATTATTATAGAGTTAACTGAAATTGAGTGTTCTTCTATAGAGCACTGAAACATATTTTCACAGTACGAGTACTTCAATAATAATAATAATTGTCGAATGTGTCAGGTACAAATCTGTTTCCGATTAACAAAAGAGTACTTGAGGGGCCATGTCATTGTCTATGGGCTCCGGTAACCACTTAACATCAGGTGGGCTGTGAGCTCGTCCACTCACGTAAGCAATAAAAAAGAAGTCTACTTATTTACAGTTGAGGAAACATTATTATTATGTACATGTATAGTTACCATCTACTCACTTATCAATCTATTTTTCCTCCACCAGCGAACACAGATTAATTTCCCTCGTGTTTCAAGCTCTGTCATACCGCGTTTCGACGAACTCTATCAATTTGCAAAACGCTACCAACTAACTAGAAGATAGCGTGATTAATTCGAACCGGTGAATCATTTGTTTTGTAAGGCATTTAATCGATTTAGGACTTACAATGGCTGACATACAGCTATATGTAACGATGTAAAGCATTCAGAAGTACAAGTTGCCTATTCAACGTCAAATTTATGCGTCTATCTACTTTATGTTACGGTGAATGCTTGGTTAAGCTCGCGTGACCCACACTTATAGTCTCGACATCGATGAATCGGCACTGAGTACCATCGAACTCGCAAGCGAACAGCTGTGTCCTCTCCCATGGCTTCGTGAAGCCCTTAATTGGCTTGGAAACCCTCTTCGTAAGTTGGCGTGCCATCGGCCATTTAGTCTCAGCCCGCCTAACCAGATTGCCGTAAAGAAATATTCGTGAAATCGTATCGACGTCGGGTAGTTCACTAACAGAGAGTTCGAACTTAACTTCTGAGTAAAGTAGTTCCGTCAGCCATAAATTCACCTTAAGTAGTGTAGGTGCCGACTGTATTCTCCCCGTAGAAGTTGTTGTTGTTTTTTGGAACTGTGTGGATCACGAATGCGGCTTTGTCGTGATGGCTACCTGATTTACAGCTACACTGCTAAGTTATGGGAATCCTTGAACTCTTAATAGTAATTTGCTTCATTTTAGACATTATGCAAAAAGTTGCCAAGTAATTTGTTGACGGAGCTCTGTGCTCAGTTTGGTCACGGGGTAGTTTTTTTTTCTTGCAGCGGACGTCGGCGCTTGGTACCGACGGCGCGGTTTCCTCAATATTATACTTTTAAAGAAATTACATTTCTATCGTGTCTACTATCAGCTCCATTATTTTATCATTAACCAATGTAAATAAGTATGGTACGATCGTCTTTTAAAAGCGGCGGACTTAATTGTTTTGTTTTATACCCGAATAAATTTGTTGAAAATTTACACGACCAATATTGTAGGAAAGATATTTAAATATAAGTATTTATCATTAAGTCCTACTTAACTAAGTGAACAATGTTAAAAAAATATGTTCATAGTAGATTGTATAGGTACCTACGGGTAGCTTTTTACTATTTCACATTACTATAATATAATGACTAAGATGGTCATTCTTGAGTACCTATAGGCCAATTATTTATATTGCAAATTCAAAATGGCATAAGCAATGTTCTATTGGTTGTACATTTCATAAAAATATTTTAGTTGACTGGCAACATATTTTTCTTAATTTCATTAATATATGTATATAGTTTTATTCTTCATTAATTTTATTACATCAATTTTAATCATAGTATTAAATCAAGTTCGATACATTATGGTGCCCGAGGAAATATATGTGACTAGTGATCCGTGCGAGGGAGGGCCATCGCACCTGCCGGTTTCCCCTCACAAATCTGGCCTGTGCAGCTTACTCCTCGTAGTATAAGCAAAATATGTGGATTTGTATTTTTTTTGTGTTGTTAACTTTAAAGTGGAGATAAAAGTCTGACGCGTTTTGTTGTCTATTTTTATTTATTTGCTAGCTGACCCGGCAGACTTCGTAGTGCCTCAATCGATAAATAAAAGGAATCCGTCCGACGGGGGACACATCAAAGGAAAAACAAAATTATTTTTTTTATTTAATTCCGAGATTTTTCATATTTATCTACCTTTTAAATCTTCTCTGGACTTCCACAAATAATTTAAAACCAAAATTAGCCAAATCGGTCCAGCCGTTCTCGAGTTTTAGCGAGACTAACGAACAGCAATTCATTTTTATATATATAGATTTGGTTCAGTAGTATTACTAATACTATCTTCGTTTTCGGGAATATTTCCATTACACGCTATGTATATTTAATGGGAATATTAAACAGATTGATTCTGGCACACTTCTCTAATTGACGAACAATAAAGATATTAGTTACATTTATACACGGTCGTCAAATTCATGAGGAAAAATGATAAAGAGCAAGCAAGAAGTAAGAAGAAGGAAGAAACCAGAAGACAGAAGAAAGAATACACATAAACCAACACTGGATCGCTGCGTCTTTCAGAAATTCTATAAAAATAAACATCTACTTTATTAACAAAGTCCCATCCTCCCGTGGTGTCTTCGTGCCCCCTTATGGAGGCATGGTTTGGATTTCAGGGAAACCCCCTCAGCTCGGGCTTGGTCCCAATCTTATTGTAGACGTAGTAAAAGTATCTTAGTTTAAATAGAATTTGATTTGTTTGGATCGTCTTTGAATCTGACTGCCAATGCAGAAGGATACTCTATGTAAGTAGGTATTCCTACGGTTACCATAATAAACGCGTGCGTAAAATTTACAGTTTTAAATCTTTGACCTAAATGTGTATAGTACAATATAGTATTATAAATGGAAAATCTACCCGATGACATAAATTTTGTTTTCTTTAATTTTTTAAAACTACAGAGATTTATCTGAAAAATTTGTGTGTATGTGCTACATGTTCACAATAAAACGATGAGCAATGAGCACACAGGCGATTGTAACGATAGATATTTTAAAAACTCATTCTCAATAAGTCAATTAAACATTTCGTGAACGCTGCACGCCACTTAGGGGTGAGTTCCCAACATAAATAATTGCCTTTTGTTATTGTTGCCCTTTGAACAAAAACGATGAATGCGTAGAGTTTTTATACAATCGTACAGTTTAAGGTGGTTGGTTGTAATGTATTTGTAACAATGATATTTTTTAAGCGTGTGTATTAGCAAAACAAAATTTTGCTTATTATTTAATTTTCTTCATCTATTTCTTTTGTGGTGCTTATTTTCATAAAATAAATTATAAATATTTGCATAATTGGCTATCTTTAACACTCTGTGATCTATAGTGAATATAACGGAATAATACTACAGTATTAATAATTGTGGCGGGTAGCCATCATACAACGCAAGATAATTGACAGATGCCTGAATCTCGCTTACGACATTTTCAAGATAAAGCGCATATCAAGTTCCGAATAACAACATTCGGACCGTCGGTCTACCAAGCAATATCACCCGCTCGGTGGAAGATCTTCCCTTTGTCGTTCAGCCTGCCAAAATAATCTATACTTCTATAATAATATTATAAAGAGGAAAGATTTGTTTGTTTGTTTGTTTCGAATAGGCTCCGAAAGTACTGGACCGATTTGAAAAATTATTTTTCCATTAGAAGCCGACATTGTCCCTTATGAACATAGGCTACTTTTTTTTTTTTTTTTGTTGGTTTCATGTGTGTTTTAATGTTTCCGAAGCGAAGCGAGGGCGGGTCGCTAGTAAATTAATATAGTACTTAAAACTTTGTTATAAAACAAACGTAAATACGTAATTTTCCGTACAGAAATATACAAGGCATTCATATTTAAATAAATATAAGTAAACTATATAGGTACTTATAGTGTAAGCATAAAGCTAGAATTATAGACCTAAAACGACTAAATAAAAAACACAATACCTGTTACTATCAAAAACAGGAAACATTTAATATTTCTACTGGAAATCGTATCAAACTGTGATTAAAATTAGGAACTTGGGATTTTTTATAAAATGAAATATAATTTTAACCAACTAATTGGGCCAGCCACATGTCCAATTATGCTTGTACTCATCACTGCTTTAAAAGATTGATGTTAGAGTATTGATTGACATAGGTATTCTTAGTACATTCTATAGCCGAACGGATTAAGCCGTAAATGGCCGGACATAACTTAAGACTTCACAAACCGCGATCTCGCAGATGATCTCAGGGATAAAATGCACACATCACGTACCTACATTCAACTTCGCGTAATCAGTACTGACCAATATTTACGAAGCACCTTTGCAATAAATAGCATCTTGTGAAAAAATGTATTCTGCATTGAACAATTTACGTAATGAACGCTAGTTAGAAAAAATCATTAGCCCACTGAGTTTTTCGCCGGATCTTCTCAGTGGGTCGCGTTTCCGATCCGGTGGTAGATTCTGCGAAGCACTGCTCTTGCTAGGGACAGTGTTAGCAACACTCCGGTTTGAGCCCCGCGAGCTCAGCTACATATTAGGGCGAAGCTGAAATAGCCTCTCAAGGCTATTAGCATAGGTAAAAAAAAGCTGTTTAGTACCTGAATAGGAATATGTGAAAATGTGAAAGTTTAGGCGATTAGTGGATTCCATACCGAACTTGCGACTCAAAAAACATTCATTGAATTGGCCTAGTTGTACTCTATAGAACGGGGCACAATATTCCTAAATTTTGAAATATTTAAAGTGTAATCTGTAATGTAGTGGTGATAATTGAAATAATCGAACTTGATTGGAGATTTTAAGTTGTTCCTTTTGAAATAAGTATAATTCAAAGGAAAACTGCACACGTGCAAGTCATAAATTAATAGCAATTTTTTGCTTATTCTACCTGGTTGAAGAACTTCACAATACAAGCTTTTGTTTTGGAATTTAGGAGCCCGCGTTCTTCAGAACTCGAACATGTGCAAGCGATTTGCTCGACTACTAACTATTTAATAACAACGATGCACTTGCGGTAAAAAAAGAGAGTTTTGACCGATTTCATTGTTTAATTTTATTTTTGCCGGTCGCTGATATGGTTCAAAGCTATTTTAGAGATTTGTCATTTAGTTATTAACGATTGGTATAAGTAAAAACCTTAAAAATATTTTAAGTATTTGTAGGGGTGAGCAATGGGCATAAACCAAAATGAAAAAAAAACATCCTCAAACATGGATTTACACGGACTTTATTAAAACACTCTAAACGAAAATCGTTATCCGGGTATTTGGAGCGGCGTCCATAACGAACCCTGCTTCAACAATGGACTTAATGCTCGCACTCATTACAAAAAGCGACATAACATAACACGCTACGTCGAAAGCTCCTCTGTTCAAAGTGTATACTCCAGATTTTTTTGTTGGGAAGGCTTCGTCGCTAGCGCGATTGGTCGGCCAATGTCCCGCCCAGTCGCTGAAGCGTATTCATTGGTGGAGGCGAATTGAGCACCCTCGAAGTTAGTCTAAAGCTGAGTAGGCTGTCGAGGCACGAGGGCGGCGCGGGGTATGCTTCACCCCGAGGGCCACTCGAGGGTTGTTTAGTGCAGACGCGACGTCGCAAGGCGTAGCACGTGTTCGCGTGGGTGATTTGGAAGCCATCAAGATTATTCCAAAAACGAGTTCTCCCGGTCGGGAGATGAAGTGCGAGGAGGGCGAAAGTGCGCGGTCACCGCCGCCGCCGCTGCTGCCGCCGGCTTCGCTACTTGCTTGGAGTCCTATTTTACTACCACCATGGGGACCTGCTTTTCTACCGGCACTTTACCCGGCGGCTTTTCGTTCAGCATTTCCTGGGTGAGCGATTTCAAATGAATGAGTGTCAGGTGCCTGAGTGATCATTTAGTTTACTTTCAATATGTCACTGCAATTTAACTAATTCTATTAATATTTTTTATAGTAGTCTCAAGTACAGTTGAAGCCATCATAAGTTGATCTGTTACAGAATAATCCTTCAATATTGGATCTTTGTTAAAATCTAAGTCGATAGTGGGGATTCGAAAAATCGTGACATCCTCAGTGACAGTTTTTGCATCTCTTAGTAAGAGCTCGTTAATAGTTATGTTTACAACCTGTTAAGGTTCTTATGGACGCCGCCTTTTCACGATGTCACGTACGGGACCGCGGGAACAGTTCACGGATACGTGTAATGTGATTGTGATGTATTGATAGACAGCCCATGCTCGGGCGCGCAGCTCTTCTTTAGACATCTTCCTTTATATTGGTCACGTTTTCTCGAGAGTTCCACTTTAACAATAATGGAATCGTCGGAATTTCGAATGTTTTCTTTCAATTATATGCCATCGAAACGTGCTTGTTACTTGTTAGGATGAAGTAACTCTTTTCTTATATAAACGATTAGATTTGGAGTGGTTTACATTTTTCAAAGTCAAGAGAACTTTCCGTTTGTGTGATGTTCAATTATGTACTACTATCGTCGGAGTTTCAAGGTGTCTTAGGTTTTTTTTTTAAATATATAATGATATAATATATAAAAACAGTATAACGATTTCATGAACTAATGAATGAATTGTTTTTGTGTAATAATAGTGTGAGAGTTGTCATAAAATACAATTACGATTTCGACCTCTTGGGTCAAGGAGATGGCGATATTTACGTCGCTTTATCTATAGGTCATTGATGAGCAATTAACAGTACGTACCTACAGAGAGCCGTGACTCCATTCTGCCCATTTAGATCCCTTAACAAAGTAATTCAGAGAAGTAAGAACTAAATTTCTGTACAAAATACTTGAATTACTAGGTTCACAGTAACGTCTAACAAACCTTACATAGTGTATTTTTTTTATATTTCACTGATGTGTTTTAACGTTGTAAAGTAATTTTTTTCAGTATTCAAAATATACCTACTGTTTTTTAGATAATATGATTATTCTATTATGTATTATTACTAACGATATGTGAATTGTACGATTTAAATTGTTGTATGTATAAAAAGTGTTTAAAAAATAAAATATAAGTTGTAATAGTTTATTTCTAGAATCTTTAGGCAATAGTTTTTATTATTAGTATTATATCATAGTTTTTCATATGTTTTATATTCACACAGATTATTGGACAGTATGAAGATGCCCGGTCAGAGGCCAGGCTTCCAGATCTCCGATATCCTTGGACTCAATGAAGGCAAAGGTCTAGAAAACAACACCACCCAGGGAGGGCTTGGTTGCCCTTTGGATCTACCATCCTATGTACCTCCTCATCATCCATATTCACATGAGCTTTTGAGGCATCACCAGCCGTGGCTGTCTATGGATCATCACGAGAACAACGGTAAGATTTTTTTTTTAAATTGTACTACATCTCTGGTTTTCTTCTGTATCTTACTGTTTTTCTTTTTTATTGTTACTGTTATTCATCAGCACAGGTAGTGTTATTTGTAAACCTCTCAGTACTAAATTCGCATAAAATAAAAAATAAAACCAGTTAGCACTGATTATTTAATCGATTGATGAATATTAATATTTTCCGAGAGATTTTCAATTTCATTGTTTTAAGTTGTTCTGTAGATAGGCACGCTTTGAGTGTAGGTATATCTTAATACCTATTCACGACATCAAAAATAATAAACCATCCTATGTATAGGTACGCGCTTTGTTTTTTCATATCAGATACCTGGGTAAGGCGTTTTTTTGAGTAACAGATTATATGTATTATGTATACATTATTATGTATTACGTACATATAAAATAATAATAATAATATTAATAATAAGCCCTTTTTATTTCCAACATATTTTTCTTTTATTGCTAGTTGGATGGACGAGCTCACAGCCCACCTGGTGTAAAGTGGTTACTGGAGCCCATAGACATCTACAACGTAAATGCGCCACCCATTTTGAGATATAAGTTCTACTTCTAAGGTCTCAGCGGCTACCCCGCCCTTCAAACCGAAACGCATTACTGCTTCACGGCAGAAATAGGCAGGGTGGTGGTCCCCACTCGTGCGGACACACAAGAGGTCCTACCACCAGTAATTACGCAAATTATAATTTTGCGGATTTCCTTTTTATTACACAATGTTATTTCTTCACCGTGGAAGTCAATTAATGAACATTTTTCTGTTATTGGAACCCCATTCCGGGTATAGGCCTCTTCCAGCTTACTCTCTTTTTTCCTATTCCTTGCTTTGCTTCTCAATTCTTTTTCTGCTGTTGCTATTATTTCGTCGAACAATCTACTCTTTGGATATAGCATAGCAGTTTTTTAGATGCGTACTATAAATAAATAAATAGATAAAACCAGCACGAATTTCGGCCGTACAGCATACTTTAAATAAATTGTTTAAGCAAATTTAAAACATTGTACGACTTATGTGAATGCCGAATTGACATTGAGACGTGATTGTAGTGCCGGTTGTACCTACCTACCTAGTGGTGGTTGTACTTTAAAATACGCCCCACTGTTATTAATGAGAAATCAAGAAGGCGTAAGTTTTAAATTCGTGACGTGAATGTGTTTTTTTTTTACTAAAGATAATAAAATGTTACAGTTAAATGTAAATAAAAATCTTCCAGGGTAATATTATTAGGAAAATTCAGGTTAAGCAGGTAATAAATAGGCTCCTGCATGAAAAGTTATACAGTATGTCCCATAAAATTATATTTTTTAATAAGAAGTAAAATCTAATTAATCTAAACCGGTATTAACGCCAATGATAACGCATCATTGTGGCTAATCCTATTTTGGCGCAGTTTAGGCGCCATTTTTGATAGTTAATACTGTCCGATTCTAAGCTTAGCAATAATTTTTAAATATTATTGAATTGAAATTCGATAGTTTAGCTTTTTCTATCGTTCCATAACATCAGTTTTAATATTAGGCCACTGAAAAGATGCTAGAAATCATAAACCCAGAAAGGTTCATGTGATTTATCGATTTTCATGGCCAACAGATTTCAGATAAATAATGTCATATTAAAAATAGTCGCTGATTATCCATGCTATCCAGTTTATACTTTTATTATATTTTAATATTTTAGTTTGGTTATTTGTGTGTTTGTTTGTCCTTCTTTCACGTGGAAATGAAGCAGCGGATTGACTTTTTTAATGATGGATTTCGGTTCGGAGAGTGGAATTTTTGACTTTTTATACCGAAAAAACATCTTATTCCCATGGAATATTGCTTTGATATTTTTCTTCGGCCACGCGGGCAAAGCCGCGCGTACCAATTGGTTCTCCTATAAATCCATAAGAATTGAAACATGTATGCTTATCATCATTTTAAAATGTGCAGAAATAAGATTAATTAAGCATATATTCTTTTAAATATGATGTCTCATAATGATACTGAATTTGTATTATTTCATAAAATAATTTTCCAAATTAAGAAAACTCATAGCATTTTATGGTATATTTCGACTTTTTAAACAACATTAGGTATTATTCTTTCTGTAGTATTTGATGGAAATGTACCTTCCACGTGTACCTAATCCACCGTTTGATCGTTTTGCTCTTACATAATCATCCTAGAATTGACATCGTTATCAAAAAACTGTACCTAAGCCGACCGCATACTTACTCATCTTAGTAAATGACATATTTATCCGAAGATAAACGATAAGCTTGACAAGAGCATTAAACAGTTGTGTCTTGTTACCGCCTGTATATAATATGAATTAAATATGTTTAATTTTACACGATTTATTTTGTTTAACACGGTACATACATATATATATATAGTATTTATGGAGCGGATTAATTTTTATTGAGACGTTACACTTTTCTAAGCTCTATAATCTGGGAGACATGCGAAGAGTAGATATATTACGATAGAATAATTTCAAAGAAATTTCTAGACGGTGGCAAAATGTAGTTTATTATTTTATCTAATTGTTTCGGTAGTAGATGTAACTTGATTAAGTCTGGTATGGTTAGTGTTTATTAAGTGAAACAAAAGTACGACTGCTTTAGATTTATCAATTGCTAGAGATACGAGTGGTTTGTTAAATCTTGTGATATGAATAAACGTTAACACGCTAACACCGCGTTATTTATTTTTCATTGCAAACTTTAAATACGATCAAAGGGAAAAAACGCAGGGCAAATTTGAATTAATACCGCTTTGTTAATATGCCCGTACGTTTAAGTGAAGTGAGAAACTTTGCATCTTTCTGATTCTAAAGTAATATCTAAGTTTAACCTTTTTTAATTATTTTTCCTGGACAGAATATCTCAAGAACGAGTTTTTAACACCATCACTTATACTGGAATCCAGAATCACTAGAGCATGATTGCTTCATAGTAGAAATATCATATCGTCTACTAAATAAAAACGAATTTGTTGTTGTAATTAAACATTAAGTAATATGTAGTTTTAAAGCGTATTCAATTTTTAATGTAAACTATGACAGGGGGTTTGTAGGCGAAGTAACATTATGCCAATGAATTTTGAATGAGTGTAGTCGTTTAATAAATCACAAATCATTTAATTTCAAGCGATATCGCTTATCATCATGCTGTTAAACTTTACATGAGTCATAAAATAAATCATAAATTAAGTCGAGAGTGACAAATGAATAAGAGGCTACAAGTTTTATCAAAAAAAGAAATCATGGCAGTCAAAATTGTTGAATTATCATACACAAATAAGTTGACCCACTCGAAAATAATGTGTGTAGTCGAGTTCGAGAGGCTGAGATTATTTTTTGAAATGCTCCTCCAGTTGAGTGCCTTTACCCACTAATCTGTTGTTGTCATTAATTATTTTTATCGCTTATCTCTAACGTTTTCGGCTCTCATTCTACCCGTTCCGATTACCATATCCTTCAATCTGTCTCTGATTTGGTAGATGGACTTTTGTCTATTAATTCCTCTATCGATAATAGACAAACGATTAGCCCACTAGGCGGTAATCCGTCATTGTCGTTTATAAACGTTGGCAATACCAGGGAAACAGCCAAGTCGCGGCATATCGCTAAAGAATCTCGTACAATGTGTTTGAGTGATTTGTTATCACCTAAAGAGATATGTTGCGGAATTAAATCTCACGCGTATTTAGCTTTATGCTGGGGATCGTTCACGCCCCACGGGGGCAATTAGGGGTCGCTACCAAACACGGCGATTGTTTAGCGCGAGGGGTGCGAGCCGCAACGAATTTGTCGCCAATAGACTAAGCTGACATCCTCGTGAGCGGCCGAAGGCAGCTGCCAGCTATCAATTACACGCTGTTTGCGGCTGTTAGGGACGCAATTTGTTCATTATTCGACGACATTTATAACCCTATTGTCGTGTATCTTTTGTCTCCTCTTTAATGGCCTCTGTAATGGCTGATCATGTTCAGATTTAATATACATTTTTTTTGGAAATATCTACGTTAGACTCAAAATGAATTGGATAGTGTGTTTTGGAAAAACGAATCTACATATATATATTAAGGCAAAGAAGAAATAGTTCAGTATTTTCTCCTTTGTTTGTTAATCAAATTAATTTTATGTTTGATAACTATTAACGATATTTTTTTGGCAATCGCAAATTGTAAATTCTATTTTCGTAAAATATCAATAATAAAACAAAACAGAAAATTTATTACAAAATGATCTTGGTGCGTGATAATTGGGCGAACACTAGTTCTGTTGAAGTTATAAATTACGAAATTAACTATGTATATTTTTTAATAATTCATCATTTTACATTGTAATTTGGCTTTGATTTTTTTATCGAGTTTTACTTAGCAATATAATAGAAAGATTATGATAAATGAATGCCCAGATAACATTAATAAAATAATCAGTGACTTCAATGATACTGTGCGAATAATAGATATAAGAATTATGAATCAGATCTAGAAAATCCTGGATGCGTTTATGAAAGTAAGTGTATTGTTGAAAATAGTGGGCATCTGCTAATGGGTGTGGCACACCCTTACCACCCCCCCTCCCCCTAGAACCGCACCCCTTCGGCGTCTACCACGCCCAGCTCCCGCCCGCGGCCCGTGTGAAACGTTACTAAACATTCGAGGGGTGAATAAAGGACAATGTAATGATATTTGCTGTGATTTTTTCTTGACGCATTGTATATTTCTATCTGACACTCTTTCGGCTAGTTAATATTTCATGGAGCACCCCTCATGTATTAAGTGGAGATTTAGATTTGATTGCAACAAACAACCAGATTACAAAGTATGCTGTGGTGTAGCTGTAGATATATAATTGGGTATACAATTTTATTTTAGCGCTTTTTATTTGTATCAGTTAAGTATTTTGAAACTAAGGTTTATTCGATTTTGGTACACCTTCCGTATTATATATACCCTAATATACTCGTACGTATGACTAAAATACTCGTACTGAATACTCAGCCGATTCACGATCTGGTATGGTAATCTGGATTCACGAAATGGTAATATGTGATATAAAACACATTTCTTTCGTGTTTTTGCGTACCTACCGCTAGTAAGCTTGAGAGGTTATCCTAGCTTGTAGGCATGCTCACGGGGCTCAGTCTGGGTGATTTTGCTAACATCTGCCTTAGCAAGAGCGGTGCTTCCCTGATTTTACCACTGGATCGGAATTGCGACCCAATTAGAAGATCCGGCGAGAAACTAAGCGGGCTCTCTCTTTTTACTAGGCCCTAATATTATCTACGGACAGGACTGATGTCGCCGACTAACCTGATATCGTTATAATCGGTTAGCCGGCATTATATTAGGCTGTGAGTAAAAAAAAGCCTAGCCAACGAAGTTATCTTTATTTGGCATGTTCGATCAATCATCATTGTTTTTTCTAATATAAATGGGTAAACGGACTTGTAGAGTGTTACCGGGACCCATAACATCACCAAGTGAATATGGCCAGTTCGAGAGCTCAATTAAAATGTATGATCTACCCGTGCGGGCATACACTGATACGAAAAATGTTGTTGCGCATTCTCCGGTGATTCCCTCAGTCATGTATTACGATAAAGAGATGGGGGGTCGTGCATTTCTATGGCACATAACCAAATATTATTCAAATAGTTATATTGGAGTATAGGTTGATAACGTCTATGTTTTTATCTATCTCTCTATCTATCAATCGGTCTAGTTTATATTATGAAATTAATTTGAAATGTTTTTTTTTTATTTTCGCATTTTTTTTTTGTCGTAATAGGTTCTTATTTAGTTTAACCTCAAACCATGTATTTATGTAATAGAATTTTCCAGAATTATTTTCACCAATATCAAGACATCCGATTAACTTTAAAATTTTCGCACATATCAATGTCTAATGACAATGCAAATCATTTTATAAGTTTGGCGTGATACTCGTAATAGTAATAGTAATAAAAAAGTCGTCGTGGTCTAAGCGATAAGACGTCCGGTGCATAAGTGTTGAGCGATGCACCGGTGTTCAAATCTCAGGCGGGTACCAATTTTTCTAATGAAATACGTACTCAACAAATGTTCACGATTGACTTCCACGGTGAAGGAATAACATCGTGTAATAAAAATCAAACCCGCAAAATTATAATTTGCGTAATTACTGGTGGTAGGACCTCTTGTGAGTCCGCGCGGATAGGTACCACCATCCTACCTATTTCTGCCGTGAAACAGTAATGCGTTTCGGCTTGAAGGGTGGGGCAGCCGTTGTAACTATACTGAGACCCTTAGAACTTATATCTCAAGGTGGGTGGCGCATTTAAGTTGTAGATGTCTATGGGCTCCAGTAACCACTTAATACCAGGTGGGCTGTGAGCTCGTCTACCAATCTAAGCAATAAAAAAAATTATATCGCCAGTACGTAATAAATGTAGATTTTTCAGCAATTGGTTCAGGATGTTATTCAGGGAGAATTATCCTTAATGGTGGTAGGACCTCTTGTGAGTCCGCACGGGTAATTACCACCACCCCGCCTGTTTCTGCCGTGAAGCAGTAATGCGTTTCGGTTTGAAGGGTAGGTGTAACTATACTAAGACATTAGAACTTATATTTCGAGGTGGGTGGCGCATTTACGTAGAATATATTTATTATGTAATTTGTTGTTTGGGATTATTCCTAGAAGAAATTACAAAAGAAATAAACCGTATTTCACATTAGTATTTTGAGAGTAGTAATAATTCACACTAGTAGTAATATTTACAGCATATTTATTTAAAACGCAATATTTAATCAAGCTTCTATCTAAAGCTGCCCACGAAAAATGTAAACGTTTTTTAATTAAGTATATATTTTTTCTATTGTTGTAGGTACTTTAGGCCAGCAAGCAAGTCCCGACAGTACATCTCGTGCTTCGGAATTATCGTATGTCGGTCCGTCGGCAACATCGCCACACCTCGCAGAGCCGCGCTCCGACCACGACCACGAGCACGATGATCACGACATTGAACAAGACGAGGAAAATGACCACGATCATCTTAATACCTCAAACGATCCCAATTTAACACATAAAAAACGAAAACGCCGCGTTCTCTTCTCTAAAGCACAAACGTACGAACTAGAGAGAAGATTTCGCCAGCAGAGATACTTATCTGCCCCCGAAAGAGAGCACCTGGCCAGCTTGATTCGATTGACGCCAACGCAAGTGAAGATTTGGTTCCAAAATCACAGGTACAAGACGAAACGTGCTGTTCAAGAAAAAGGCGCACATGATTTGAACGTCGGTGGATTGAATTCTCCTCGACGCGTCGCCGTACCGGTTTTAGTGAAGGATGGTAGACCTTGCGTCGGTAAGCCGGACGGATTACCTCCCCTAGGTATGGCTTTACCTCCCTACCACCAATCCATGCATCACCAACAAGTAGCGGGCCATCCGCCTCAGTCGAGCGGCTGCTGGTGGTGAAGACCACTGACCAAACACCATGGCTGACTAGTCAATATAGTATAGCTGTATATTTGTTGAATTCATTAATTCGCTAATTTAGTGTCAACTTGGTTGAAATGTGTTATCATACAATTTTTGACATCGTCAATAAAGGGGTTCACGCATTCCATTAATAATTTAGCGATAAGCGAGGATCAAAATTTCTAAAGGTATCTTAGTTCTATATCCTGTCATGTAGTGTGAGCATTTATGTAAAATTGTGCAAAGTGGAATTCAAAAACAACACCTCGAATATTTTATAGTAGCTATTGGAATTTAAGGTATAAGGAGTTCCTAATTATTTGTATTATATTTTTAGAAAATCGAACCTAATGTGAGGGGAGGTCGTTTAAATTTTATTGAAGTGTCTAATAATATTTTTGAATGGACATATAATTGATTTCTTAGTGATAAAAATACATTCCAACTCATCTGATATACTTAATTATATTAAAACATTATCTACGTAAAAAGGGTTATTTCCTTAGATTAATTGTAGGAAATGACAATATTTTATCGAGAATGCAATATTTAGTTGTAAGTTTCAGTATTATCATAGTCGAATAATATGCTTAGTCAATAATTATTTATGTATATTCCAAATGTTTTATATTAAATACCTACGTTTTCGGTAGATTTAGTGAGAGATAGAGAAGATAATTGTACATTGTGTAAATAGAGGTTTGAGTGATCAGTTACCTGCCTATTGAAAAAAATGTTCACTTGTTACATTATTTACATTTTAATATATAAATTATAAGTGACTGTATTAGAGCGTCTATGTTAACTTTTAATACATTAATATTAATTTCGGTTTATGGCAAAAAATTGACACCTAAAACAAAGTAAAACCTAAAATTCTTTCATTTTCATTTATATAGTGCAGTAGGCTGTATAAAACGTGTTATATTTAAATTATAATCAGATTATTAAACTGATTTAAATCAACAAACTCTTTTATTTCTATATTATTGCGTAGCATCGACGAATTGAACGAAAGAAACTATGAGGAACTCAGCCCAGCCAGAATTAATACAATGAGTTCGTTTCGGAAATTATTTCAGTTGAAGCATCCACAGGCTACAGGTACCTATTGTTTTTACATATCACCCTACAAATAATTTCACCAATCTGTGTAGTGGTAATAAATATGCTTCACTGAACATCACATATGTACTAATGGTTGTATCGAAGAGCTGATAACTTCACAGTTTCCACAATTCGTTAAAAAACGTTCGATGACAGCATTAGATAAATAAACAGGACGTTATCACCAATTTTTGTACCTATTTTTCTTGCTATTTTCGATTAGATGAGACAGTGCCGCAAGTCACAAGTATATTTATGTTAGTTTTTTTACGTATTTTGATCGTATTTGGATATATATAACTTGTGGAATCGATACAATATGAATTTTTGTAAGTTACAAAACGTACACCTACGTATTATATTCATGAATGTTGCTTTTTTTGTATTTATGTAATGATAATAAATAATAATTGGTACTGAACCTTTTTTAAAGACTACAATTTTGCTTATCTAAATTTTTAACTCTGGTTAAATGATATATTTCAGTAAGTGATCAACCATTTCATTGGGATCTTAGCTTTAGTGTTAAACACGTTTTCAAACATTATTACAATGTTGATTTAATTCAACAAAAAATAACGTTGTTGTATTATTTATTATTATTATGTATTTGGAGGTTATCTGTGTGTGAAATTAACTCTAGGTTTTTCGTGAAATGAACAGTTGTGTATAGCTTACGCGTACATTTCGAAGTAAAATATAAAACAATCATTGATTATGGCCATTTGGTGTCAGTGAAAGCAGTTATTATCATGGATGTCAACAGTACAAGGAATCTGGGCCCTACTGAGTCAGCTCCCCTACCTTTAGAATCTGATTTAAAACATATGCATAGTGTGCTTTACAGCTCCTAAAACTAAAGCAGCTAAAACTTTAAATTTCATTATTAGTAATAATAAATAGTCATGTTTTTTTCCCCTACTTAATCACTGGTACCCTAAAGGGTTATTCCAGCTACGCTCGGACTGGTAAGTTCGTTGCAGATTGATAGGGAAAACTTAGTTGTATTTTCTAAGCATAATAATAAACAAAATATTAACTTTGAATTCAGTACAATAATGTGATTGAGGCTTTTACTTTTACTAGTTTCTTCCACACAGTGGATGAAAAATGATCGTAGCGGATATTTTAATACGGCATATTATACACTTATATTTTCTATGCGAACCGTAATAAGTAAATGTTGATTTGAAATGAAAAATATGATACAAAATCATGTTCAAGTATATCGTTTTGTTCACAGTCTTATGAAATTTAATTGCATCAGTATTTATTGAAATTGTACCGGCGTGTACGTGAACAGATCAATCTGGCATCACCCGAGTACATACGTAAAGGTGACCAATGATTGTTTACCGGTTAAATATTTACCAGTCCCGGCCGTTTATCTAATCACGAGCTGCCAACAGCGATAGCTTGCGACCCGATTACTGAAATACCTGTAACTATTGCTATTTATTTCACCTGTTCTATTTACTCTGTTTATTTACTGTTCGTTTATTGACGATTAAACGTCGGCTGTCTCTTACCTACAACGAATAATATCATTAGTAATTTTAAAATTACAAATACATCAAATTAAATGCAACTATACTTGATATTACTTAGGCATTATTATTGACTTAGGCAGCGGCTTGGCTCTGCCCCTGGCATTGCTGAAGTCCATGGGCGACGGTAACCACTCACCATCAGGTGGGCCGTATGCTCGTCTGCCTACATGGGCAATAAAAAAAATATAAAAAAAAATATATATAGGTACATATAAAAATGAATTGCTGTTCGTTAGTCTCGCTAAAACTCGAGAACGGCTCTACCGATTTGCCTAATTTTGGTCTTGAATTATTTGTGGAAGTCCAGAGAAGGTTTAAAAAGTACATAAATATGAAAATGCTCGGAATTAAATAAAAATAAGAATTTTGTTTTCCTTTTGATGTGTCAACCGTCGCGTCGGACGGATTCCTTTTGTTTGTTTTAAGTTTATTTTATAAAAGTTTAGGTCTTTTATTTTTCGATTGAGGCACTACGAAATCTGCCGGGTCAACTAGTACTTCAAATTTTCTTTATCTTAATTTAAATTGCCTCATCTGTCAGGAATTCTTAATCTTGTGTGAATACCCCATAGATCTGTAATATCAACTGGCAATTTTTCAAAGAGCTCAATTCAACGCCTCCGTTGAGCATTAATTGAAAACATTTTAACAAAGAAATTGTCGCCGTTTATTAAATAAATAATAACACTCTACACAATGGCCTGAGTTGTCGGTAGCTCGACAATGCGCCAAACAAACTGGGAATTAATTCCTATAAATTCTCGAAACGCCTTCGATTATGTCAGTTGAAAGGCCCAATAGATGGGAGCGATTGAATGTAGCGGTTAAGCCGATTAGTACGATACACAACAAATACAGCCTTTCGGATGCCGGTTAGAGGACACACGTGGAACCCCCAATTTGTTTTTCTACAACACGTCGCTCTGTTCGTTCGACTATTCAGATATCGACACAGACTCAACTTTTTTTTTTGAATTCACTCCATCGAAATGGTCTTCATCTATCTGTATAGTATTCTTACATCCTAAAACATCGCCGTGTTTAAGTCGCCTAACGGATAAGACGGCCGGTGCAATCGTATCAAGCGATACATCAGTTAGTGTTCGAATCCCGCTGGCTGGTACCAATTTTCTAATGAAATACGTACTTAACAATTATTCACGATTGACTTCTAAGGCATAACATCGTGTAATAAAAATCAAACCCGCATAATTATAAGTTGCGCGGTGCTGATGGTAGGACGTCTTGTGAGTCCGCGCGGGTAGGTACCACGGCCCTGCCTATTTCTGTCGTGAAGCAGTAATGCGTTTCGGTTTGAAGGGTGGGGCAGCCGTTGTAACTATACTTGAGACCTTAGAACTTATATCTCAAGGTGGGTGGCGCATTTACGTTCTAGATGTCTATGGGCTCCGGTAACCACTTAACATCAGGTGGGCCGTGAGCTCGTCCAACCATCTAAGCACTGAATAAAAAACGGGATATACCTACTACAAATTCATGACTAATCAATGTCACTTAATTTTGTTTTCGTTTCGCTTTGGTTTTTATAGTGTAAGTCCTAATTCAGTGCGGCCCAAAAGAACGAAGTAATAATATTATGAAATACAATATTGTCGATGTAAGCGTTAATATCGTTATGATGGACGAGCGCGGGGCGTTAGCGGTCAGGGCGCAGTCGAGTCGAAACTGCGATAACGGATCCCATCATTGCACCTGGTAAATTGTACATTATACTTCATGAATCCACGAAAAAAACTATACTTAGTCTGGCCATAAATACTGTTACAATTAAAAATAAACAAAATATTACATTTGAATTTGGAATCTGTCATTTTTATATGATTGCTAATTGAGTTTTCTCATTTTGGCGCCAATACATTGTACAATATTTTGCGATATTAAAATGGAGTGGGGTGATAAAGAGAACCGAATCACTGTGATTGCATTACACAAAGTAAGTATGGAGCCAAAGGCAATTTTTAAAACTCTCCATACGCTTGGTATTAGTAAAATGTTTGTGTACCGGGCTATTAATAGGTGCAATGAGACCTCCTCTGTTTGTGACAGAAAAAAATCTGGCCGTCCACGTAGTGTTTGTACGAAAAATACGTAAGTATGGAGCCAAATGCAATTTTTAAAACTCTCCATACGCTTGGTATTAGTAAAATGTTTGTGTACCGGGCTAATAATAGGTGCAATGAGACCTCCTCTGTTTGTGACAGAAAAAGATCTGGCCGTCCACGTAGTGTTCGTACGAAGAATCGTCCGTTCGTGAAGATAACACCTAGAACCATGTCGCATATTTTAAAAGATGTCTTAGGACTTGCAGCCTATAAGAGACATACTGGTCATTTCTTAACTGATAATTTAAAAGAGAATAGGGTGGTAAAATCGAAACAACTACTGAAGCGGTACGCAAAGGGAGATCATAGAAATTTTTTGTTTACGGATGAGAAAATTTTTACAATTGAGCAACATTTTAACAAACAAAATGACCGTATTTATGCTCAAAGCTCTAAGGAAGCTTCCCAATTAGTCGACAGAGTTCAACGTGGGCACTATCCGACTTCAGTGATGGTTTGGTGGGGTATTAGCTATGAAGGAGTGACTGAGCCATACTTTTGTGAAAACGGTATCAAAACATCGGCACAAGTGTATCAAGATACCATTCTTGAGAAGGTAGTGAAGCCCCTTAACAACACCATGTTCAATAATCAAGAATGGTCCTTGCAGCAAGACTCAGCGCCAGGTCATAAAGCTCGGTCTACGCAGTCTTGGTTGGAAACGAACATTTCGGACTTCATCAGAGCTGAAGACTGGCCGTCGTCTGGTCCCGATCTTAATCCGCTAGTTTATGATTTATGGTCAGTTTTAGAGAGTACGGCTGGCTCTAAACGCCATGATAATTTGGAGTCCCTAAAACAATCCGTACGATTGGCAGTGAAAATTTTTCCCATGGAAAGAGTGCGTGCTTCTATTGATAACTGGCCTCAACGTTTAAAGGACTGTATTGCAGCCAATGGAGACCACTTCGAATAAGCTTTTTATACTTTAAATTGTTTTATATTTATGTATTAAACTAACACACTGCAAAAGTAATAAATGTTATTTGCAATAGAATTTTTTTTTCCTTTGTCCTAGTATTTATGGCAAGACTAGGTATACGTTCTAGAATTTAGAACCACTCTATTTTCTAGTGGGACAATGAAATAATGGGGCTGGGGCAGCCGTTGTAACTATACTGAGACCTTAGAACTTATATCTCAAGGTGGTGGCGCATTACGTTGTAGATGTCTATGGGCTCCAGTAACTACTTCACACGAGGTGGGCTGTGAGTTAGTGCACCCATCTAAGCCAAAAAAAAGTGTAAACATAAATTTAAATTCACACGATTAATAAGTCTTAAATAAATTTTAATATTCATTTAGCGTTCCGGCATATTGTCAATAATCCTATAAGTAAATCAAAGTCAGTGAACATCGTTCTAGGATCTGGAGAACATCGTTAGCGTTCGCCCGGCACGCGTACGAGCCATTTTGCGGGTAACCCTGCGCCCTCGCGCCACCACCCGCGATTTATTACCGCTTCTCTAATAAACACGTTATGTTGTATATCTAACGAATATTAATAACTCACTTCCTGAAGCGCCGCATCGAGTTCATTTTTGTTATTAGCCGTCGTCACATCATACAGATTAACTTGGAATTTGTCTTTATCGAGTTTGATCATTTTTCGAAAGTACCTAATACCGACCATTTGGCGCTTCTGCACAGAATAACAAGCTACCAGCGTCGAATTATCGTAGCATTTGATTTTTTGATCTAAACTGCTAGCCTATGTTTACATTCGATCTATAATAAGAAAGTTTATGAAGCGGGCTTTATGCCTTGTATCGAGAAAACACCACTAGTTTTCGTGATTTATAGAAAAATGGTTTTAGTTTTCGTATATGTATCACAGGGGCCATTTTTCACGTGCCAGCTACAACGCACAGACATAAAGGTTTACGACAGGCCGTCATATTTATGGCGTTGGTATTGTGATATATTTTTTGTTGTGCGCATTAGGTTTTATCTGACTTTCCGCTAAATCAAGTAGCTACTGGCCGGTGTCGGAAATACCCTCGCATATTTCATCGTCGGCGGATGCGCGCGTTTTGGGGTCACGTCTCGATTCTCTGGGACAAAATTCTGTTCCTAATCAGTTCATGTTTGTATAAGTAATGTATCTTCTGTGGTTCAATAATCAAAACAACTTACGAGCTTTTTTGAGAAATGTGGGCACATCACGGCAATTCGCAATGGTTTTTTTGTTCCAATCAATAAATAAAAGTCTGAGTAATAGATTAACTATTTTAATATAATTTAATTAAAATTTAAATTTTTGTATTATAATTTTATTATTTATATCTATTGTCTATCTAAAATTTATTATAAATAGTTCTACAGTTTTGATTGCCTTAACTCATGTCCTATAACAATAAAAATAAAAACAAGAATAGTTTCAGTTAAACGGTTAATTTATATAAATGAAAGTTTCAAATTAAATTCTATTAAATCACTTAGCAAAAGTACGTATTCAATTATGTTGCAACAAATAAATTACAAATGTTGAATAAAAACAATGTACGCAATATTCTCAAATAAACTTGGGTCCCCACGTTTTTTAGGCGCTACGTTCACCCTCATCGACTTCGATTAAGACGTATCGCGCCCTTTTTTTCTGTAAAAAAGGGAAAATGAACTGTGTCTACCGGAAATATTACGTAGTAACGGCCTTTCCGCACAATAAATCGGCTTCCAATCAAAGGAATCGCCATACAGTGGCATCACAGGAATTTATTATTAGTATACACTTACTTGATTTTATTAGGCTTTTTGTATTTCTCTCTATTTTTATATTCTTATTTACGACAAGTGCCGTGCTATACAATGATTAATAGGTGTTTTGGTTTGTCTGCCATTTGACCGATTTACTGTTTAAAATTATCGATAAGAATTAAGTTTAGCTAATTAAGGATTAGGTTCTACAACGTATTGTAAAATATTTTAACTTTATTACGTTTTATTTTACTACGTTAAAAGTATTAGTTATGTACATTTCAAGTCAACTTTTTATTTTTATATACCGCTTAAAATCATATAGTTAATCATGAAAATATGTTTTTATATGAATAAAATGAAAAGAAAGAAAATTAATGAAAACTAAGAGCACTATAATTTTTTAGTATCGTTAAACATTTGCACTGGTTAAACTAAGTTAAGCGGCTACGTAACTTAGGGATCATAAAGTGATAGCCGCCCCGATATTGAGACCTATGAACGAAGTCTCGACCTCACATTGTAATTACTGGTGGTAGGACCTCTTGTGAGTCCGCACGGGTAGGTACCACCGCCCCGCCTATTTCTGCCGTGAAGCAGTAATGCGTTTCGGTTTGAAGGGTGGGGCAGCCGTTGTGACTATACTGAGACCTTAGAACTATATCTCAAGGTGTGTGACGCATTTACGTTGTAGATGTCTATGGGCTCCAGTAACCACTTAACATCAGGTGGGCTGTGAGCTCGTCCACACAGCTAAGCAATAAAAAAATAATAATAATAATAATTTTACTTTTAAATATACGAATGGTTAATTATGAAAATGGGCAAGACGGCACCTCAGCAAATTCGTTGTTGTATCACAAATTCTCTATCAGTAAAAATTCTTTAAGCATCAGAATCCAAATCCAAAGCTACAAAGAGTTCTTTCCCACTGAATAGTTATCCCCTAAAACATCGTTATTATCAGACATTTTCAAACAGGAACAAACTCGGTTAAATTAAGATACCTAACTTCGTCGAAGATAAAATTGTATGAGTGAAGTTGGGTCAGCACGACCGGTAATGTCCCGCGGTCCGTTCCAATATCGATTTTCTGATTTAGCATCCCCTGCAGATAACGTCAGGTAAAGAACTTTTAGAACAACTATTAACTTTTAGATTGAGACATACGTATGCTATTGAAGGTTGGACAAAATTGTTTTATTAAGAGAACGGCCATTATCATGGAAATAGATTAAAGTTGTTTTGGCGCAGATTCGAAGATTTTAAATTCGTAAAGGTTTTTTCAACAATGTTCATACATCTAATAAAATTATAATATTGATATAGGTTAATAGATGGATCTCTAAATCTAGAGCCTAGATAAATATAGTATAATT